>NW_028244284.1:0-247767 GCF_964263255.1 Lissotriton vulgaris | reverse complement strand
ATTCGGAGCTCGGTTAGACAGGTAAGAGGAGCTGAGAAGCTGTGCTGGAGAGGGGGAGGGTTAGTAAGCGGGGTTGGAAAAGAAGGGAGATGCGAGGTGCTGGGCTGCGGGGGTTGGAGGGGAGAGCAAAGCTGAGGATACAGAGAAAGGGTCGTGCTTGGTGGAGGACAGGGTGGAGATAGTGGGGGAGCGCCGTCCCCGGCTCGTGCTGCTGCCTGCCCGGGTCCGCCCTGCTCAGCTCCGCCTGCAGCGCTGCACGGGTTAAACAGGACGGGCCTGGCCCCGGCAACTCTTGGAAAGTCCCTGAAGTGACGTGTCCGAGCTGATAATTAAAAGAGGTTTAATTATAGAGGCGAAGAGCGGGTATGCAGGGCCCTGGGCCCCCCCGGGGGGGGGGGGGGGGGGGGGGCAGGAAGCGGGCAGGACCCCCCCCCCCCCCCCCCAATGTCTGCTGGCATCCAGACCCCTGTACTCGTGGCCCCGATAAGACCCCGCGTGCCCCTCCGTAGTTTGATCATCTTTTTCAGACCGTGTCCTGGTGAAACTCTTGGGGGGGCACCGGGCATGCATTTTCTCATTCTGCAACCGGAGCACCCATCTCTGGTAGCAGCAGCAGCAGCGTGCCAGGCCTTCGAGAACCTTCCTTCCCGTAGCGTGCGCCAGCGAGGGCCAGGCGTGTGCGCAGCAGGCTGGCACTTGCCACCGCGATGGCTGTGGGTGGGACGCCTTCCAGATGTGCGGCATGTGTTACGAACTCTTAAACTTTAGCAGAGGCCCGCGGAAAAACGGCAACCCAAGACACTCGTTGCACGCAGCCCCCTTAATGACATGATGCCTACTCGGGGTAGATAAACAGCACCCAAAGGGGGTCGAAATATGTCAACCGGGGTGCAGGGCAGACCTGAGATTTGCATGACTGTGTATAAATTGCCCATACGTTTTTTTTAACCTCTAGTTGTTCTAGAATGGTCCAAAGACAACTACATGTCCCAGAATGCAGAGTTAACATCTGGAGTAGGTGGGCAATTAAATCGTGGATGCGTGAGCCGCCACGTGATTGGGAGCCGATAGCGTCCGCTTGTAGCACTGTTCACTCAAACAGTCGTAAGAAGAACGAATGCAAACTTTAAAGCCAGCACTAGACGGTCCCCCACCCCCCTGAGTGTCCAGGCCTTAGAGACATATACTGACAAAATGGCTCCAGGACACCACTTTTCCGTTCCTGTACTTTACTTTTACACCACTGCATTCTGGGAGTTGTAGTTTTGGTTCATATTGAGCCAGAAGGATATAAAGAATTGCTCCATTTCATGGTGCACCATGAGTTTGCCTGCATCCTGACCCAGTGCACGGGTTGCGCCATCCGACCCTGGCTGCTGAGGGTAGAGGTGAGGTGACCATGCACAATTCGGTGCTCTGTACTGGGAGACAGCCAGGATTACTGCTTGGGTACATGGTGGTAGCACGAGACGTCCACTAGTGTCACAGAGCACTGCATTGAACGGTTTGCAGTGCAGCGAAGCACGTGTGGCCAGCCGGAGTGTGCCGGGCCTTTTCCCGTGCTCGTCTGTAGTACTCCCTGTGAACTTTGATGTGTTGTGAGAAGACGCGCTGTACTTCTGGGAAGGAGGTCCTCAACCGAGATGAGGGGCGGGCTAGGCTGGCCTCGGGGCGGTGGGGTGGCAAGGCCAGATCAGGTTGCCACCCATCCTGACTGCACAGGGCCCACCCCTCCTTGTTCCTAAAATGTTTACATTTTGTTAGCCAGGCCCTTCATTCTTAGAGCCGCATGCCCCGTGCAATTCAGTGGTCTCGCTTTTGGACCTGTGAAGTTACAACATTTGCACCTTAAAAACATTGCTTTAGAAAAGTGGCAATTATAAGTAACGAAACGGTCGTACCTTTCGTGTTTAGTCAACACGGGGAAGGGCCTTTGCCCACGATCTGCTACCTCCATGCAGTGTCATACACGTGTGCGCGCATAACTCCGCATGTGTGTGATCAACAGGGCTTCTAAGCACATGAGAGGAATACTAAAGACGCTACTGGGTGAAGAGCACGGACTCACCCGCATACACTCCAAGAGGGCCACTATCACGTGGCCCCAGTGCACTGGTTTAAGCAGCATACATTAGAAACCACAGAAAAGAACGTTTTAGCCAACATCACACTGCATTATGGGATTTGTAGTTTTGCAGTCACCATCATATATATATATATATATATATATATATATATATATATATATATACAATTGATTGCACGCGTAGTTATTGCTCCCATGGTATTATGTATACCATGGACAAGTGAGCAGTCCTGGGTAGACGTCTCCACTCCTTAATTTGTAATACATGCTCATTTTTCATCTACAATAAACCTCTGGAAAAGTCTTGCGCGCCAAAAGTTTGGCACTCCCTGGGAGAGGGCAGTAGGCTGTACCCGGGAGGCGGCTGCATCTGTTGTTTACAGAGGGCACGGTTCCGACGGGCGATGCCCTTTGAAGTCAATAAACAGAGTGTGGATTACTGCACACTGCAAATCCCCCGGCCCGTGCCGGCGCCCTAATAGCCCATCAACATACCGGCGGGAAATAAATCCATAATTTTCCAGATGGTCACAGCAGGGTGCCAATAGCCCCCGAAAGGCTAGCGCGGAGTATGAGCCTATGTTCCCTAATCCTCACGATACAGAATTAAATTGAACGACGGCATATGCGCTCTCCCCAAAACAAGTCCTATTGGAAAGACGACTCGCATGTAGCGTATGCAATGTTAATGCCGCTTTAAGAAGATATTACTTTTGGAAACTCGATTGGATCTGACACGTCCATCTCCCCCTCCCTTTCTTTTACCGAGCGCATGCTTCTGAGCACCCAAGGGGACGTAAAAAAGAGGGGGTGGGAGGGTAAAACCACCGAGTACAGACCCCTCCAAAGCAGCACAACATGAACATCCGACGGCTTGGGGTTGAACAATAAGCCAGCCCGTCGATGGCGAACCAGCCTGAACCCGTGCTGTTCCTGACACGTTTCAGCTCCCTGCTCATGTGAAGGAGTCTGCCGCCGCCGGCAGTGCAGCCACAACTCACCACCAGGCTGCGACACCCTCACTACGTTTAACGCTCCATAAAATGAAGGTCACTGACCATTCCAGTGTATGTCCTGTGATTATCAGATTTTTTGTGGTCCCGATTTCTGCTGTGGATTGGGGTTGGCGCTTTTCTACCCAAAACGTGCAATCGTTTTAACTTAAGATATGTGTATATTATTGACAGTGACACAGTAGTGAACTAAAGTTCCGTGGTCGTACAATTTCTAGATGTGCCTCGTGATTTCCTGAACTGCTCTGCGTCTGTGACTTAACCCCTGGCATCCGTGCAAAGTTGTGCTTTTTCACCATGCTTCGGCTGTGCAGCCTGTTGCAACACCCTCCGTAGTCTCAAAACAGGAAAAGAAAAAATGACATTGTAGGTTATGAACTAAAAGCGAATGCGCGAGTATGTTTCCTCATAAGTGTGTCACGTGTGGGTGCACTTCTTTGTTCCACTGTAACACACCGCTTGGATTTTTTTTCTCTTTGCTGAACTTCAGTCTGCCCTCCCCCACGTCTTTAAGAGAAGCAGCCAACCGTCAATGGGAAACGTGTGGGGAGAGAGAACTCAATTTTTTAGTACCTGGGTCAAATATATATAATTTTCCCCGTACAGAAAGTCGCCAAAAAGAAACAAGTTGGAATGGCTGTCCAGAGGTAATGCCGCTAGCTGTCTGGTGCTTTATTTTTCTGCAGTGGCATTCCCCGTCTTCTAACCTCACTCCCCTCCCTCTAGATAGCGGTGGGGGTTTACCTTAACCCCTCCCCCGTTGCACACTTGTTACTTTTTAATGCAAATGAAGGCGATCCAGGGGATATGTATTTAAACCAAATAACAGACCCACTGGCACGTTTCCACTCCATGTGTCCCAGGGAGGCGTTACCCTAGCTTCAAATCCCGCCAAAAAGATAAAAGGGGGACGGAGCGAGCGAGCCGCAAAAAAAATAAATCTTAATAGGTTTACAGGGAAAAAAATACATCTGCTGCAATCTTGGGAGAGGCTGTAAGAGAGTACAACAAGTCCTACAGAAACGCGTTAAGGGTTTCTTAGCGTTTAAAAAAAAACACTATCAGGTGGGGCGTCTAGAGTTTCAACAAGGAGTGAAAAGAATATAAAAAGATTAGGGGAGGAGATATACACGGCCTTTGCTGCAAACAGGAAAGGGGGAGACCAGCTCTAAAAGTGTGCACCCCCGCAAGCAAATAAATACAATAAACAAACCCTCCTTCCCGGAAGAGGGTGGGCGGTAGGGCTGAAAGACTGCAAACAGTAGTGAAAGGGGCCAGCTGCTGCTTCTTGGGGTTGCAGCCGAACCAGGGTTGCAAATAACGACCCGAAACTGCATAACAACTTGAAACTGCACGGCATAGCGCCTTAAAGTTGCAAAGCGCGCAATCGCACAGTTAAGAACTATAACTACCGCAATACTTCAGGTCCACGGTTCAGGCATTAAGTTACCCCCATAAAACGAGGCGTCACAGCATGTGGGTACCTACGAATTTATCGAACTTCCATTGACAGGGCGTCGACATGAAGGGGTCCAGCTGGTAGACTTTAGGGAAATCATGCATGCGTTTTAACTGCTGAAAAATACCGATATTGTTGCAGAAATATCCGCGCAAAGAGCAGCGTAAGGTTTCTCCGATCTCCCCTACCCCTTAACCGGAAAGGCTAGTTCGTAGAAATAAACATAAAACGTACGCTGCACCTTATTGTTAGGAAACGTCCGTAAATGAAGAAATCTTGAGACACTATTTGGCTTAAAATTCGAAATAAATCCACGTTTGGCACACACCTCCTCTTCTGCAGGAACTCAAACATACTTAAAGCAACTTCAAAGGAAGCAATAACCAAAAAAATGTATAAGAAACGTCCAGTTTCAAGAATTTGATGAGTTCTGTTCCTTCTTCATATAGAAAAATAAATTAACTCGATTAATGCAGTGGCAAATGGCGGTCGTGAGAAGCATGTCCAAAAGTCTAAAGAAAAAAAATACGATAAAAGTGAAAAAAAGAACAATCGACATAGGAAGGGACAAGAGACGGAGAGATCTGGCAAGGTCTCCGAGGAAAGCAAATGTGAATTAAAGGGCACAGCAAAAGCCGAACTCTATTACTTTTTTTTTTCTTTTCTTAAGCTGCAAAAAAAGTTCCCGCCTTCTCCCCAAATGGCAGACAGAACAGTGGGTGGAATAAATTAAAAATCCAAAGCTTGCATATGCAACCCCTTTCACAGTTTGGACGCAACTTCTTTAGTTAGAAGGGAGGGGGGAAAGATTTCAAAGTTAACAACAGTCGTGCCAATGACTATCTTTTTATTTTTTTTAATGCAGGCGTGTGAGTGTTTCCGTGTATTTTTATTTTTTTATTTTTTTCTCCTTTCTGAGAGTGCGGTGGGTGATTCAGCCCTCGGTGTCAGTCACTTTTTTTTTCCTCGCTCCCCTTTGCCTCCTTCCTCATTTAAATGAGTTAAAGCCCCGCCCTCGTCAAGACTCGAAACTTTATAAGTTGGCATTTAAGCAGAGACTGGGAGCTTTGCTAAGAGTCCCAGGCAATCGCTGGAGGAAGGGGAGGAATTTACAAAATAAAGCACGGAGGAAAAGGGGAAGCTGGATCCTGTGGCCGTCAACCCCCCTCTCCCCCAACACTGTGATTTTCTTATTTTTATATATATATATTGTATTTTTTAAGTTATTATTTCGAGAGTAAAATTAAAGCAGACATGTCCACGGCCTTGATGTCGCCCACCATCTTCGACCTCAGCGAAGTTTTATGCAAGGTAAACAAAACTTTAAATGCACTTTGAGCCCTAAACCTAGGATTTTTGCTTCATCTTGAACTGGAATGAGGGGTTTTGCTGTTCTTTTTTTATGCTAGCAGCGTGGACTTTCCGCCCATGACGCGTCAATAGGAAGTTAAGTGTTTATATATACAACTTAATGTCGCCTTTCTGTCGTTTCTAAGCACTGTACATGACTTGGTCTCTAACTCATAATGGTATAGGAGCCGGATTTCTTTGTCATACACAAACCATTTAAAAGTATCTTTAAGATGTAGAGACTGATATGGTCTCTCGTACATTAAATAAGAGGACGCTCTTTTAAAATGCTTAAATTTAGTTTTACAAACTTTGCTTGTGTTACTTGTTAGAGCCGAAATTATCACATGGTGGTGTTAAATCTTATGAACAAAAACGCCCCATGCCCCCCCCCCCCCACCACAACCAATTCTTGCTATGTGTTAGAAAAAGTGTGTTTTTACGTTTTACAGCATTTTGTGCTAAATTTGTTCATTGTTTGCTGTTTTGTTGGTGACAACAGTATCGGTCTAGTATTTATATATTTTTAATTGGAACTCTAATGCTATTTTTCCCTGGTTATTAGTATTTTTTTTTAACGTCAACCCAGTTATGTTGATATTAAAATGTGGTAGCTTTATTTGTCTGTCCGAAACGCGGTTTCTCAGTAAGTCTCAAGGGTACATTTGTGAGTTTTTCTTAATGTTTTTGTTTTTTTGTTGTGTTTTAACGAAAAATGTACCTACCACGTTCTGCAGGGTGTTTTTTACTACCTATTTTAAAATGCGATCACTCTCGTTGTTGCCACGTTTGTAAACTCCTGGCATGAAGTTTTAAATCTTGTTGTGGGGGTGTTGTCCCTCAGTTGTACTTTTCTTTTTTGCTAGTGAATCCTCGACAGGACTTGTTGCATATTTTGCAAGTTTGGAGGGTGTGTGTGAACTTGTATTAGAGAGACAGGAAGAGGTTTTCTGTTATTTTACCAGCAGCTTTTCGTCTGCTGCTCGGAAGCTTTGAGACGATGTAGTTCATTTAGGCTTGTTTTTTGTGTTTTTAATGTGGGGTGCAGTTTCCACAAGAACGCAAATCGCACTCTATAGAGTTATTAGTATGTTCCTTTTTCGGGTGACTTTGGAGAGAGGCTTGCCTTTTAACTATGGGCAGCAGGAGAGTAGAGTGAGTGTTGTAAATAGTCACCGAATTCACAGAAAGGCACACCTCTTAACAAATGCACCCCACCATATCTATAGCATCTCTTTATTGTCCCCGCGTGCAAGCCACTCTTACCACCGCTCGCTCCCCCGAAGAACTGCTTTTGTTAAGTTTAGAGTGTAATGCCCCAGGGGCTGCCAACTGGCCCCAGAATATCAACCCGAATCTCGGGGTTCATGTTAGCGAATGGAACGCATTCTTGATAGACGTGTACTGTTCTCCTTTTTGATCAGAACCAGCGGCAACATTTGTTAAACTGTACCATGAGTGCACTCTAGGGGTTTGTGTTTAAAAACAAAACGCATGTTTTTCAATATTTGGTAGAAATAACGTAGAGACTACTCAAATTTTAAAGGCCGGAATTCTTCAGCACGTTGCTGCTAAACGTGGTCTACGGTTCGATATCCAACTATTCTGCTGTTTGTCTTGGAGGCTGGTGAACATTTGGAGGGGTTGGTAGTTTGTGTGGTGGAGGGGTTGGTAGTTTGTGTGGAGGAGCGGTTGGTAGTTTGTGTGGAGGCATGCACACAGCTCCATTCCCCCTCACTGCCAGTGGCACAGTTCAAACATACTGACATTGCATCCTAACACTATCCCTGGCCGGACCTTTGTTCTAGTTCTGACTTCTCTCTTTAACATTAAATGTGGACTTTATTTCTGGCTGTTGGGTTTTGCACGAGGAGTCATGTCTCTGTCCCTTTGGGTGGGGTTGGCAGTGTCCCTGATCTAAATATCGAGAAACCATCTATTGCCACGATTTAGGGATGAGAGGGTGATGGTGACCCGAAGAAGGTTGTTTGCTTTTGATTTTGTTTAATTGGGATCGAGTGTGGGTTTTGTTTACACGGTCAGCCCACACTGTTCACACAGTCAAGAAAATACATTTTTTGGCACATACCCTTGTTTAAGTGGAAATTAGATTGACCTGTGCTTGCTTATGCCTCTTACACCATCTTGGGGTACGAGCCGTCCACCAGGTGTAAAACCCCTCTTGGGGTACTGGCTAGCCACCAGGACTCTTCAGCCACCTCTGTCCTGGGCTTTTCTTTGCCTGACTCCAGGTGTAACCCATCTCATTTAGTAAGTGACCTGTAGGAGATAACTTATCTGGAAAAATATAGTGCAAATTGTGTTGACTATTGGGTTATAGAAGTTTTATTATATGGCTCAAAATCCCCATCCTGGCAGCTGAATCTTGTGTAAACCATTTTTAGTTACAATTTTCTCTATGTTGGGATGACAAAAAAGTTAGACTTTTTTGTATTGTGACTGTAAGTCTGCCCCCTACTTTTTTTTAATTGTGTGATCCTCCTTCCAATCAACAGTCCCTTCAATGACTTGGGTGGGATGACTATGGTTCAATCTCTTCACTTCTTAAACGTTTGTTTGAAGAGTAATGGAGTTGATTTGTGTGCTTGACCAGAAAACTCATCCTGACAGTAGTACTATGTAAAAATATCTTGCATATGAGTATTTCACACCTTGATGTGATGAGTTGGGCAGTGGTTATGTTTATAAGTGGCATTTTAATTGTGGGTTTTATTTGGTTTTGTGTATGGTCTGAGGTGTGTTGGGTGTTGCAGGCTTGAGTTGCTTCTTACAATTGTGTACTTTTCTCCCCTTCTGCAGAGCAATAAAATGATCAACTATAACAACAACATCATGAACCCTACGAACAGCAACGCCTCTCTGCTGGACAGGAAGGCTGTGGGGACACCAGCCATGGTGGGCTTCCCAAGGAGGCACTCGATCACGCTGCCCAAGTTCAACCAGAACCAGTTCCTCAACAGCCTCAAGATAGAGCCTTGCTCCACCGCCATGGGCAACAAGGAGAACAAGTTCCGCGACCGCTCCTTCTCTGAGAACGGTGAGAGATTGCTACAGAAGCCTGGTGGCCAGGTCAACTCCAGCCGCTACAAGACAGAGCTGTGCCGGCCCTTCGAGGAGAACGGTGCCTGTAAGTACGGTGACAAGTGCCAGTTTGCCCATGGCATCCATGAGTTGCGCAGCCTTACCCGCCACCCCAAGTACAAGACAGAGCTCTGTCGCACATTCCATACCATTGGATTTTGCCCATATGGGCCAAGGTGCCATTTCATTCACAATGCAGAAGAGAGGCGCCAAGTGTCCAGCCGGGATCAGATGCCCTTCTCGCTCTCCAACTCCAAGCTGGACAGGCCTCGGCTCCAGCATAGCTTCAGCTTTGCTGGCTTCCCCACCGCCAATGGGCTGCTGGACAGCCCCACCTCCATCACACCGCCACCGGCCCTCAGCACCGAAGACCTCCTCAACTCTCCCAACTGTGCCAGCAACCCTTTTACCTTCTCAAGCCAGGAGCTGGCCAGCCTGTTTGCCCCCAGCATGGGCATGCAGTTGCCTCTGGGATCCTCAAACATGCCCGGCTCCCCAACAACCTTTCTCTTCCGGCCCATGTCTCAGTCCCCCCAGATGTTTGACTCTCCTCCCAGTCCCCAGGACTCCCTTTCTGACCAGGAAGGATACCTGAGCAGCTCCAGCAGCAACAGCGGCTCTGATTCGCCTACCCTCGATTCCAACAGGCGCCTTCCCATTTTCAGCAGACTCTCCATCTCCGACGACTAAAACTGCCTCCCTGCTACTCTTCCCGCCTTTTTTCCCATTACAATGTTAAGCTGAACTGATCTTTGTCGAGGGGGTTAGAAGCTGAGTGGTCCACCTGCCTGAGGCCTGAAACGCAAGTGCCAAATTGTGTCAACACCAGCAACAAAAATGGTTTACAAAAAAAACAATTAGTGCCTTTATTAGACTATTGCTGGGACAATTTTACCTCTCCAGCGCTAGAGGGCGCCAACGTGCACTTGAAAATAAAGTGTTCCTGAACAGCAGCGCCCTCCACTGGCCATGATGAATACGGTGTCTTCTTTTGCCACTACCCTCTCCCTATGTAAGGCCATGTTTCTGCCAAGTCTAGTGGTGGTGTTGGTATGTGGACAGCCCTCTTTCCCCTCCACCTAATCTTCAACTCCCTGTCTTTTGAACATGTCTTGCCTGGTCTGCAAGAGAGAAATCAAAGCTGTGGATGGATTTGGAATTGTTGACTCAAGTGTGGACTAACTAATGAATGTGGGGTGGGGGGTAGGAAGGGAGACAGCCAGAATGGAGTAAAGACTCAGACTTTTGGTGCTACAAATATGCCCATGTAGACATGTGATCTCATTACGAAAAAAAAGGTGGGAGGGGGCGGGTGGATGGGCGGTTCATTCCAAGTGAAAAATGTAAACAAGTTCCATTAGAAAGACAGCTTTAATGGTATGCTCTAGAATACTTTTAGGCCAATCTTTAGAGCACTCACGCCAACTTTTTTTTTTTTTCCTGGGTTTTTAATTTTGTATAACTTTCAAAAACAAAAATTGGAGAACAAATTTTGCTTGTCACTGCACAACAATATAAAAAAGCTTATTTAACTTATCAAAACGTATTTATTGCCGAACATATGCTTTTTTTTTTTTTTTTTTGTAATTGTGTTCATATTTATCGGGATTGCTGAATCCATAGAATATATTCTTTTATGTTTAAATTATGATCTTCCATATTAATCTTAAGATTGTGAAGTGTCTTTTTTCCTTCCCTCCTCCCCACAGTTTAATATATTATACTACAATGACTTTTTGTAACTACACTTGGTTATTTTATTTTTAAAAAACAATGAAAATTAATTTAAAAAAATGCGAAAACCGTGTTGAATTTATTTATTGTTAGGTTTTTTTGTTGCCCCTCCCCCATCCTCTTCTGCCGCCATTGTGTTGGACTGCAAATTGAGTTAATGTGGTTACTGCCTTATATATAAATATATGTATGTTTTCCCTCCCTGTTGTCGGTCCTAGGCCGCTTACAACTGAGCTGTAGAATGTATGTAAGCTGTGCTGTAAAACAGTGCACAAGACATTAGTTTTTTTTTTTTTTTTGTATAGCTTCTTTGGGGGAAGAAAGCCTTGATGGACTAAAAGTGCCTAATTTTGAAGACATTCCAAACCGCAGTATCCTGTCTTTACGTTCCTTTTTTCCAAGTTTGGAAATTTCCCTGTAGAGGTGAACGTGACTGGCGCCATAAGAAGCAAAAACATGAATGTATTTTTTTTCCCTGTTACTGTTCACTACATTTTTCCTTTGTGTGAGTTTAAGAGAAAGCTTTTTGTTACGACTGTTTGCAGTTTAAATCAATAAACCCCATGTTTTTCAAGAATGCTGGACAGTTGTTTTTTTCTTCAAGTTCTTTCACTGATTGCTAATGTAGATGTCAGTAAGAATGCTCCAAGGTGGATAAAGGCCTGTACCAAAAACCCTACCAATGATCACAGAGGCATGTTTTCCTTCATCTTAAGTTAGTCTCTTCGCTGCATCCTTAAGTATCGCTGCAGCTGGCTTTTTTTTTGGGGGGGGGGGGGGGGGGCAACCCTCTGTAAATTTACAATTGATCCTAAGTCTGCCCAAGTTTGTGAGTGCTATATACTACTTTCAGTTGCAACATATTGTTTAACTGGTACTAAGTTAGACATTCGTATTATCATGAGACCTTGCTTAGGGCTAGGAGGCTGCTCTGGTCTTTGCACCCCAAAATGTTAACCAGATCCCTTTGTTCACCAGTTCATTTTTGCTTTAAAACTGGGAATGATTATACTTTCATCAAATTGTGAGACAAGATAGCCACAGTCTTCTAGCAAATTCCATATGTGGGTTTGGTTTGTGGGATGGTACCTCTACACACCACACGCTTTTCCAAGTCTGCCCCATTGAGAATTTCGTCTCTATGATCCAGCGATCCAATTCATAGATTACCCTCTTGACCTATAACCAGGCCTTTCTCGTGCACTTCTGTACAATTGTTGGCTCGAACTCCCTTAAAGGGAAAAGTACTAAAATCCTATAAACCTTTCAAAACTAAAGGGGCCAAGGTTGGACACCACGCCTTGAACGCTGGCTTTCTTTGCACTAACTGGACTGTACCGAAGTGAGACCTCTGTTGGCCAAGAGGAGAACTGACAAGGTGACGAAATCACTAGGGCTTGTGGAGTAGATCTGTTCTTTTGAAACCTTCGTGGAATTCAATTTTGTGTGTGTGTGTGTGTGTATTGATCTCTAACAACCCATCAGTGTTGTCCAGGTCAAAAATAAGTTAAGAAAGCCCCAGGAATAATTTCCTATATTAACTTAATGATCCACCTGCAATCCTGGTCAGTTAAGTAGTTAAACCCCACCTTTCCAGGAATCTGGTGTGGTCCAAAGCAACAGGTTTGTGCTTTTGTATAACTGATGGAAATTGAGAAGAATGCTGATGTGGGGTCTAGTCCTGGATTCCACTTGTGGGCACAATCGCTAACCAGGTTCAGAGTGTATTCAAACAGTAGGATTTCTTAAACGAGTGATCTGCCCTCACAAATGCTGTTCTAACGTGAAGGGTGCTACTTAGCTAGGAAAAAGTGAAGTGGTGTCCTATGAATTGCAGTAGTGCTGCTGTGTACTGGTGCAAATCAGTAAGTGTGCGTGACCTTGAGGTGAACCTAATATGATCATGGGAACAGCACTTGATTCTGCCTTTGAGCCTTGGCTTGGATGCCAGTCTGCCTACTTTTTCCTGGACCTGCTCCTGGCTGTGCCACTTTAGAGGTGTCACTTGTGACCGGATAACTCTTGGTTTACCGTAGGGATTACATATGCAGCTGTGTGACTGGTGGTGAGGGGTCCGCCGTGCTGGGGGGAGGGGGGCAGAGGGGTGTGGGGACAGCGCCTGAAGGACTGTTAGCCACTCAAAGCGCATTAGTCAGTTTGGCGTGTCTGCCATTGAGGTAAGCTACCAGGAGAGCCTAGATTTAGACAAGCAGGGTAAAGGCCTGGTCTTGTGGATCTGGCCCTAGACTAGTGACCCTTGGTGGCGGCTAGGTGGCGACACGGAAGTACTGGTAGTTTTATGGAGCTCTCGCCCTGTGGAGTGTGGACACTAGAGGTGGGCAAATCCAGCATGTGGGCTCTTCAGCAGACTCTATACATGAGGCCTTCTGTCCCTTTCTGATCTATAACCATCGTGTGCCAGGTCAACTGGGCGGGAAACAGCAGGCAGAGGCAATAATCCTATTGTATGTTGAGGCAATGCCAACATTCCGCATGAAACTGGCTCAAATGCCCAGCGTGGTATGCTCAGACACACACCTTGAATTCATTGAGGTTTTAGTGATGGAATGATGTCATTTAACATGTCTTGGGTGTTTGCCATAAATGTGCACATAAAGTACTCTGGACAGTTGTAAAGTAATTGTGTCTGCCACAATGAAACTGGTGTTCACTTTTAAGGGTGTAGGCCAGGAGCTGTAGAACTCCAAATCTGAGCAGCTAAAAAGGGACTACCTCAAAATATTAACTTTTTTTTTTCTTGTGCAGATATTTTTGATTTTCCCATTCGTTGAATGAACTTGCACTCCTATTGGCGTGCACAATTACATTATGGCTAAAGTTGTGAGCCAACAGGCCTTCAGCCGACTCGCACCAAACGCTTGTACGAGTTCAGAAACCTCATTTTCATTGGCTGGCTAAGGTTGTTTACACTCGATTTTATGTACCGATTGGGATGGTTCAATTTCACGGAGCATGGAAATACTTGTGGAAATTATAGTAAGTATTGGGTATTGCTAATTGTTCTTTATGGCCCCATTGTATTCGGGGAGGCAAGCTATGTGAGGGAGTCTGAACACTGCTCTGCAGGTTGCCACACCCCGCTCGGTGTGTGGTAGAACCATTGCTCAGAACACGACAATTACACACAATTGCAGTGCAATTAAGGGAGGGACTTGTGCGCGCAGGCTTGCCTTTGTTAAGCAGCACGTGGTACAAGAGAAGATTGTGGCTCTGTGGTTAGACATGCATACAAAGCCTTTCCTTTAGATACTCCAAACTGGGTTTCTAAATGCATGGGTATTCAAATCCCATGATGCTCGCTCTACCTTTCTCTCATCCACCGTTCCCCTCGCCCCCCACCCACCCCCTCAATTAACTGCATGTTGCATACAAACTGCACAGAGCAGACGTACTTTTTCGTCGGGCCAAATACTTCCAGTGTAGCTATGAATTCGACTTTAGCATGATTTGCAAAACGCTAAAATAAGTATAAATTGGAGTGTGCAGAGGTCCTGAGGCACTGTGGGCGGGGTGTCGAGCACAGCAGGGCCGGGGGCGGAGTGAGTCCAAACTTTGGACATAAAAGGCCACTCGCACAACAGGTTAGTTGTATATGCCTTAAGTGGACAGCGTTAAAATGCAGCCTGCATCCGGCTCTCCTGGGCTTATATTGGACACGCCACAAAGGGTCACGACTATGTGAATATTCGCCATGCCTTTCCCACGGCCAACGCCGTTCTAAATTCACCCCTAAACTAACTGGCACACGTGGTGCAGAACGTGGGAAAACACAGAAGCCCTTGTTCAAGGGTGTGAGAGAAGGAATATTTTACAGGAACTAGTTTTTCACATGGACAAAAGCATTAAATGTGCTGGAGAAATACCTTGACGCATTTTAATGTGACGCGAAATGCTCAGGGTTTTTAAAGAAAAAAATTCCCAATAGGCCATACGTTTTCCATGAATTAATATAGTTAGTAAATGTCTAAAAAGTAAATTATTGTGGCTGCAATTTTTTTTTAGGTTTCGGCTACCGTCCCACTGCTTAAGCAGTGGGTAGGCGGAGCCGAAATCTTTTGTTAGTAGTATAGGGGGCCTGAACACGCCCTCTTCTCCATTGGCTGGCCTCGTAAATGCTGGCCAGCCATTGGAGAAGAGGAGCGTCACTGAGTTCAGGGCCCGCCTTGACGCGATTCGGGGGCGTTTCCGTGTGTTTTTTTAAGTCCCGCCCTCTCCTCTTCCCATTGGCTGGAATTTTACCTTCCAGCCAATGGGAAGGGGAGAGGGCGAAAAACACGCCCACAAGGAGTTGTTGTGCCTTCTTTATCCCCCGCCCTCCCGTTGTCCGTGCCTTTGCCGTTGTGGGGCAGAATTTAGTGCTTGTTATTTATTGGCAGCCCTTGGCGCTGCTATCACCATAGCCGCACAGCCGGTGTGCAGGAATCCCCAGCTGTGAGTTTCCTCGCCGTGTTTGCAAAGACCGGGCACGCCCCTCCGTGATGTCAAGGATGTCCCCATGATGATATCACGAAAGGGGCGGGCCCGGACTCTGCAAACATTGAGAGGAAGCTCACAGCGGCCATGACGCTGCCTTCAAGTACACGTGGGGCACAAGGAAGAACCGCCAAGATCCCCAGGGTGAGTGCTTGTTTTGAATATATATTCAGTGATTGATAAAACGTCTTATTAACTGAACAGGACTTGTGCAATAAAAGTGGCACGTTCTGAACCTGCACCACGAAAGCGAATGACAAGACGGGCACCGTAGGAAGGAACAGTGTAATAAAAGCGGACGTGTCCGGGTCTTGACTACTTCCGGGCTCTGTAGTAGTTTATTTCCTGGAACGACAAACTACACACCCGCTCTGGGCGGTCACTTCCGCCGAGTGACAGCGAGAGCCGCCCGTGCCTACCCCATGGAGAGACATGTGGTGCGCATGCGCGCATAGCGACGGCGCTGAAATTCAAATTCGAACGTTCTGTGCTGGAGAAAAGATAGTGTGAGTCTGTGCGTCGTAGCGCTAGATCCCGAGAGAAGAAGACTCAGAATCTGCCGGTAGGATGGACCCTTTCACAGAGGTGCGTGACTTTTGTATTGCTTTTGTTGTGGAATAGGAACTAGGGCTGTGTTTGCACACTGGGGCTGCCTCTCCCAAAGCTGAGCCTGCCAGACCCTTGTTGCTGCGGTTCCTTCCAGCCCATGGTCCAACAGGAGGCGAGGACTGGTGGGGAGGGACTTGGCCCTTTTGGCTTCATCGCCAGCTGCAGACCCTCTGTTCTCTTCGCTCGATTAATTTCTGTGTCATGAGCTACCTTCATGTCTGTGCTAGGGGGGCAGCTACTAGCTACGACTGCGCAGTGCCTTAGATCTCGCTCGAAAGTGACCACATTTAATCTTTGTGGCCAAAAGTACCACTTTACCTGCGCAGGTCTGCTTAGGTCCATTTCAGTGCTTCTACGATTAATTTTCCTCTTAGCTGCGCCCAAAGTTGTTTTTTACCGGTGTAAGAGGAGCTCTCTACTTACACATGATTCAGTGAGTGACGCGGCCGGACGACATTGTGAGCCTTCAGCTGCACCAGGTGAGACAGGGCCTAAGTAAACCCTAATCAATCTGAAAGTTAATAAAGTTGTGCAACAGCCGGCAGTGCACTGAGACTGAGTCCCTCCCACGGCCTGGCCACTCACTTCTGTTCCCACTCAACTTGTCCCCAAGAAGTGAATCTAGGAAAGAGCATTACCGAGGGGCCGCGGTCGCGTTGTGTTTTGATGTACCCACCCACTGATTGATTAATTGTGTACTTTTCTCACCCGCTACACTTGCTCGTGTTGGCCTTTCACTGCCCCTGTGCTTCTCACACCCTTTCACATGATGCCCTGCTTGTGCGCTTATACCACCAAGTTGTTGTGAATCAGTGTTCTTCTGCACCCCAGGCCCACCTTGCGCTCTCTCTTGCCTGTTTGCTGCCCCCATGTAACCACGTTCCTCTCTCCATGTTCACTACACCCACGATCGCCCTCCGTGTTTCTTCCCAATCCTCTGTGCTGCTTCCCTGCCCACCCGTGTTGCTTCCCCCAGCCCTCCGTGATTCCGCTCCCCCATCGCTCTCGCCTTGCTTCCCCTTACTCATGCTATTTTTTATTATTCCATTTTGTTTACCCATACAACTAGGATCAGAAAACAAAGAACTTTTTTAAGCCATGCTGTAGAGGTTAGAGCACAGCATTGGGAGTGCTTTACAGGATGGCTAGAACCTTTGGCAATGACGGTGGTTCCCTAGGGCGAGCCCTATTGTCTTTGCTAGCTTTTTAGCTGCCATCTGTACCACAGTAAAAGTATTTGTGACACTAAACTGTAAATCAACTGCGTCTTTCCTGTTGCACTGCAAGTTGCCTGCACTGTTATGAATCAATGCACACTGCCTGCAACACAGTTTTCTGTCTGTGACACATTTGCAAGAGATTAAGCTATTGGCAATGTAAATGACAATGCCATTTATTTATCTGTTTTCAGAACCAACACCTAAATACACATTTTGTCATTTACAATGCCAATAGCTCTAACTTTTCCAAAGTCGAAACCGTTGCATTGTAAATGCTTGTTTTTTTTGGTGTGTGGGCAGATAAGTGAAGGCCCTGCTTAAGCCCAACCTGTTTGCAGGTTTCTTTTGCTTGATATTAATTACAGGCCACACACTATTAACTAAGACCGTCTTTGCAACGATGCATAATGTGGGTGTCTCAGGTTACCTAATGGAGATGACCAACGTGTCTGGAGTTGTGAAACACTTAACTAGGAAAGAAGCCACGTCGTTCAGCGTATGGCCTACATTTCGCTAGTCTTAACACAAACCTGGCAGAGTCTGGGGAAACCGGCTCTTCCAGTTTTTAACTGCAGATGCATGGTGTCATTTTAATTAAATTAGTTTGCTTGTTTGTCAGCGTATATAAGGATTTATTTAGTCCACTCCAGTGCCCACACGGTGACGTGAAATGGGACACTCCTTAACCACACCCCAGCCCCCACAATTAGTGGGGATATACACTTTAAAAAAATATATATATATTTCATTATTTTTTAGAATTGCCACCTAGGCGCCTTGTGCATGATTGCAATGACCACTAAACGGTCGCAGAGCCCCACAGTACAACATTATAATTCTCTTGGGTCTTCTAGATCTGACACTAGAAAATAATTATTTTGAGGCCTTTCCACTTTCTTACCTTTAAAGCCAACGTCTGCTTACATATTTTACCAACTACTCTATTAAAATAATACATTTGGACATTTACAAGTCTACGGATGCACACCACTATTGTGAGAACATTAAAAAAGCATTAAAAAAGTATGGGAAATAAAAAGTAATTAGTTCCTTTAGTAATGTAAGTTTCAGTAAGTAAATTACATCAGGTAATTGCATCTGATTCGTACCTAAAATGCAGTAAATTATATGGGTAACTGGCTTGTATGTAACGTGTTCTGCCATATTTAGAGGCAGACCCATGATTTCATGCTTGAGGCCTCTTTGAGAGGAATGAATTGCCTGGCCCCAGGGTGCAAAGAAAAGTCAACAACACCCTATCACTATAGTCTGAACATACAAACACTCCAGACTGACTGGTTTAGCATTGCCACCCAAAAGCAGGTATGTCTGTCACTGAAAGTTAGCGAGTTGTGCCATCTCTTTATTTTTTGGCGAGTTCAGTACAAGGTTTCAGAAGCTAGGGAGTTTGGATGAGGTGGTTACATAGGCGACGTTTGATACTCCAGAATTCGGTGATGGGTTAAATCTCAGTTTGTGTAATCGCATGCAGTGCAAAAGGTAATTTTTGGTGATTAGGCCCCCTTCAGATGTCCAGCTATTTAAGGTTCTCTTGCTTTCTGCTCCCTCTTAACCAACTGTTAACCTTCTGCCATATGGTGGCAGGGCTGTTACTGCAAGTAAGCTGCCCATTTTGCCCAATAGAAGCTCTATATCCAAAGGTTAAGCACACAGCCATCACCAGAGTGGGAACACTGTATACATTCTCCAGTTGACACTCCTCCTACCGGTCGCCCCACTCAGTCGGCCATCCCTTGCTAGACCATACATCACCAATGTGAATTGCTAGCAGCACCAGTCGTCCACTGTCTGCTTTTTGCCATGCTACAAAATGCCTCATACGTGTAATCCCAGATAAAAATAAAAAAAAATACCCTACTTGTGACTAGCAAATAAATGTGGGTTAATGTGGCATAGCTAGTTGTGTAGGTCTCGATGCGCTATCATTCCTTGTTGGTGAAAGAGTTGTAGTTTGCCTGCATTCTCATGAAGAACCTATCTCGTCTTGTGGCATCTCTCAGAATGCGATTTAATGTCTTTACAAAGTTGGCCCTACTTGCGATATCCAGTATTAACTCTGGGTCTCAGTGGTACTACTGATGCCAGTGAAATGTTCTTACATGAGCCTGCTGGCTGCCTGAGCAGTGTCCAGTAGTATATAAGAGAGGCAGGGGTTGTGGGAATTGGTTTTTGGTAACCATGTGTGCACGCCTCTCGGGTGCTCAAATCTTAGTCGCTTTAGCTGAACCAATATCTTTGTTGCATGTTCAACAGGGAGCAAAACGTAGATTGCAAGCTAGCTGTCTTCATAATGTTCAGTAGGGCCTTGTGCTGGTTGCTGTGGGATATAAAGGTGCATCTGAGATCTTTTTCTTGGGCCTTCATGTGGCTCATGGTCTGGCATTATCTAGAACAAGATCAGCTCTTGTATCCCTACCCCCGCCCCTTGCACTGAACCAAAGGGCCCATGTATGTTGACCACCCACCTGCAAACCCTAAGCAACAGCAGAATTTCTTCTGCCTCCTCAATATTTCAAAAGGGAGCAAGCCCATCAATGGCTTGGTAAAATATTTACTCTTGGTTTTATCTTGTCTATTGCATGGATAACTGTGCATATTGAATATTATAAGTTGGAAGCAAAATTGGAATAAAATAGATCAGCTGTTGTGAAAGGATGGGGAGGAAGTGATGTAATTGGTGATCCATTATCCACAGCATATTGCACTCCAAGTTCACCTTTCCCTCAACTCGCTTGCAGACAAGTACATACGAATGTCAGGCACAGGAATTGTATAGTGAGGGAAATCGCATTGGCCAATTGTTGACCTTTTCTTTTGTGAGCAGATTACGTAAAGTTTCTGTATGCTTCGGAAGTTAACTTTCTCTTTATATTTCTTAGTACATATGTTTGAATTTTAGACCTCTGCCAAATATCTGCATTAGGAAGCAACCCCATTCTCCCTCAGAAAATGAATCCCTGCCAAAGCATGGGTGTACAACATAGGTCTAGGAGAGCTGAATCCATGCCAACATTTAGGGATATTCAGACAAGATAAATATTCGTATAATTTGAAATCCATTCTATAGCCCGTGCTCATTTGGGCTTATGTTGGAAACTCTTGCTCGAAAATAATTTCTTATTATGGCGAGCTACATTCCTCTTTCCGTCTGCACAATTTCACTTTAGTTTGCTTGTCAAGAAAGATAGCCACGTTTTTTTTGTTTTTGTTTTAAGTCAGTACGTTTTGAGAGGTCTAATCATGCAAACATCTAGGCAGGAGGGCAAAAAGGGCTACAGTTGCCAGTTCTGTGTTAGGATAGACCATTTTCTGCAATGCCACTTGAACTGCTCCTTCACAAACAGCTTCATTTGAGTTGTTAATTAAAATTATTACAAACCCTAGTAGAGAAGCATGCTCTAAACACGTTGCAATATAGCATTTTCTGTAGGCTTGTTTGTTAGTTATGCTGCATCTGTTCTGTGAGCAGCAACCTTTGCCCCCATCTGAACCTCCGCCCAGAAGCAAATTGACCAAGCAGGCTATTTCAGCAGTGAACAAACAACATTATGGTTGTGCAGCTATAAGTGCAGTGTCAGGAACACTGTGGGATGAAAAGTAAACTGGAATAGGAAAACCAAATGTTTAACGAAAACAAACACTGCATTTGACCGAAGGGACATTGGCATTTCAGTCTTGGAACTTACCAAGGGTGACTTTGAAAAGGAGCGTGACATCATTTCAGTGGATCTGTCGTTGACCTGTTTCAGTGTTTACTTGTGAAAGTTTGTTGTTGGGCATCATACAGTTATACAGTATTATACATTATAGTTGGTGCCAAATGAACAGTGGTTGTCTTGAAAAGAAAAAAAAAAAGAAACTTAACCCTCGAGAGTCCAGCTGTGATCCAGATGAGCTTGCCCCAGGGCTGATTTTCAGCAAGGCTATTGTCTATGTAAATGACGTTTGTTCAGATGCGTTGTATGTAAACTTAGGATCTGTGTCTGTTCTGAAAATCTGGGATGGATCTTGCCCTTCTGTACCAATACTGGACACCCATAAGAAATCCCTCTCATACTCGGCTGAAGACGCAGCTTTCTCACAGTACTTCGAGCATTAGCTCATTTTCAAATCGATATGGGTGCCATACACTTCTTAAAAAAAACCTTTGATACCATCCGGGGCAGCTCCTCCGTTGTGCACTGCAAAGGAAACATGAAATGATAATAACCTTGTTATCATCATTTCTTGTTGCTTGGCGGGGTTGATTTGCCCTCGGAGAAATGGTTTGCCCACTTCTAAGCGCACAAAACCAGTCAAGCACACTTTCCCCGTTCTCCATGCAGGTTGCATTATATCCTGCATGGGGAACAAGCCCAGGCCCCCATTCCGAACCAGGATGCTCAAAATCAATCACAACACTGCATTGCAGCATTGTGATTGGTCCGGGGAGCCCTTTCTGTGCTTCGTGTGCCTTGGCGAGCAGGAGCAGAGACGCCCCCCCCACCTCTTCGTGATCCACCTCAGCAGCCTCTCTTACCCCCTGGATAAACCCCCACCATCAACCCGCATACCATGCCGGCTGCCATTGGATACAATGCTGGTGCTGGACTTGGAGGAGGGTGGTAGAACAAGGAAAGTTGTAGGAACCTTATGACCACAGAATAATACTAAAGAAGCCTCACAAAATGGAGATGTATTTATATAGAGGTTACTACCCCTGACGAGGCATCAAAGTGCTTTTAAGGGGAGTAGCACGCTACTCCGGTACCCATAGAGGTTTAGTGTTGAATTAGTACAGTGAAACATGCAAGTACATTTAAGTGGTGTATAGGTTAGTCAGTTATTTGGAATGATAGCCGAAGGATAGAGGAGAAAAAAGGTTTGTATTTAGATAGCGCTTGTTACCACTGATGGGGTGTTGGCGCACGCTATTCAGGAAGCCCATAAAGGATTAGAGGTGAATTAATATGGTGAAATATGAAGTAATTTCAGTGGTGGATATTAGTCAGTTATTTGGAGTGAGAAGGATAGCGGAGGGATAAAAGGGGAAGAAAGGTTTGCATTCATAGACTAGTCTCTATACAGACGAGTCTAGATAGTGTTGATACAAAAAATGTATGGACTATTCCCTAAGAGTGGAAGAGGCTGGGAAGGGTTTACGTTGTTGTTCTGACGAGTGGCCTGCTCTCCTGTAGAGCTGCCACTCTAGAAAGCAACACAAGAGTCAGGGCACCAGCCAGGGGAAATAAAAGGTACCTGGTGCACACCCTTAGCAAGCCTAGGTCTTGCAGAAGCCTTGCTTGTGTAGTGATACTCTAGATTTCTTTAATCTGCCAATCACTGGTATGAGTGACACAATAGAGCCCGAAACACTGCCTGTACATCATCCAGGCCTGGATGTCCTGTGTCTACATAAAGCTCAACCCACCCAAGACTGAATTCCTGTTAGTTGCCAAGAATAAACAAGAAACAATACAAACCTGGCTCAATGACCAGGACCTTGACCGCTTTAAACTCCACTCTCACAAATGCAAAGCAACTTGGATTCACCCTGGACTCCACAAAGACAGCCACTCTTTTCTAAAGAAAATGAAACCACTTGTCCTAGAAAGTGGCTTCAGAATTGCTTTCAAGCCATTATGCTTTTGCATCTAGATGATGGCAGTTCCCTCCCCACTCCCTGCCCTCCCAGACTCCACACTGGCACCAGTTAAGGGCATCTTGCATGCTGCTTCATGTCTCATCCAGAGCCTGAAGAAATATGATCACATCATCTCCATGCTCATGGAATTCCATTGGCATCCCTGGCTCCCCTGCACCATCTCCAAAACCCTTTCTATCATTTACAAAGCAGTCATCACCAGAACCCCCACATACCTTGCAGACAAGATCACAATCTCTGGTGGTTGGTTCTCGGCACACCAGCAGCCAGGACACCATCAGACTGCAGACTAAAACATGTAAAGAAGGAAAAAAAAGTAGGTAGCTTTTTCCATGGATGCACCCAGGATCTGGAACAGCATCCCCTTATCCATCAACACCACTCCGGCGCTGCTTCAATTTAGGAAAGAGTTGAAAATACCTCTCTTAATGGAACACTACATCACAATGCATTAACGGTTCACAAACCCAGGTACCTCTTGCATCCCTTGTTGACTTTAGGCTTGTCTGTAGACTGCTCCACTGCCTTTCAACTAGGTTAACGCTATAGAAATACCATGAACCTACATAGACACTGCTGTGTTTAGCGACAGTCAGTTGGCCTAGAATCCACACCCCATGCTCCGGCGGCAAACCAAGGAACCACGGACAAAAATTTTTGGAAAGTTAGGACTATCCTGACTAGGCTCAGAAAGGAAATGCTGATCTTTCTTTTTATTCCAGATCCTTCATAGACATTCACTATATGGGTTTCTTCCATCCCATCTCTGATTTGCAGGTTAGGCTACACACTATCAGATAGATTCATGAAGCCAAATTGCGATCGCAATAGCTGCGAGTTGGCAATTGCGATCACAATTTGAGTAAAAGGAATTCATGATAGTGAAAATAGCAAAAAAGCGAAATCGCAAAATCAAAATTGCGAGTTCGCAAATAAAATCGCAGAATCCTGGAACAAGCCCATTAGCGATTTTGAAATAGCGAGAAACCATGGATTCTGCGAAATTATTAGCGAACTCGCAAAATATTCGCAATCCCCATTCAAGAAAAATTGCTGTTTGCGAAAAACCCGATAATCGCTATTTGCGACACGCAATTTAAGGAGAACCCAAACCAGGTGGTAACCAGTAAAAAATAAAACTTAAGCTAACTACAAACAGGCGCAGGCCTGACCAAACACACTTAAGGACATGCAGCTGGAGCCTGAGGACTCTCACAATGCCAGGACTCTACATGGTGGTCAGGGGGCGAAGGCTACAGCAAGCAGCACGGAATAGACGTAGGATCCAGGAGCGGATTTTCCGTCAGCGGGTCACCCTACTGGGCCAAACCAGGGAGCAAATCTATGCTATGTACCGCCTAAATGGGCCAATGATCATTAAGCTGATCCGGGACCTAGACCCCCTGATGCAGCACCCAACAAGGAGGACCAATTCCGTTCCCATGTGGAAGTATTGTGCAGCCTGCACCTACTGGCCTCTGGAAGCTTCCAGGGGATAGTCGCTGTTGCAGGGGGGATATCCCAGCCCATCATGTCCCGCTGCCTAAGGAGTTTCCTGGATGCAATGCTGACCCGGCTACACCACTACATATCATTCCCCACGACCCAACAGGACTTGAATGACACCAAGCTGAAATTCTACAACATTGCACAATTCCCACATGTATTTGGATGCTTTGACTGTACCCACATCTGCCCACCAGGTATGTTACACTTACAACGCAACTTGTACGTCGTAATGCTGTTACAACGCAGCTATTACAACGCAGGATCCATTACATCGGAAGCCATTACAACGCATGGCATTACATAGCAGATGCTATTACAACGCATACCATTACATCGTAAGTATTGGTAAGTATATAATTTTTTAAAATTTTATTTAATATTATATAATTGATTTAATTATTAATTATAAATAAAAATATTTATTTATGTTTTTAAATATTATAAATTAAATATATTAATTTAAGTAATTTTTTGAATAAGTATGAGTATAGGAGTATATGTTTTGGGGTACTGAGGTATATGTTTTGGGGTGTTTGGGTATTTTTAGGTTTTAGGGCAGGGTTTGGGTTTTGGGGTACAGGGGTGTTTTTAGGTTTTAGGGTTTGGGTTTTGGGGTACAGGGGTGTTTTTAGGTTTTAGGGCAGGGTTTGGGTTTTGGGATAATTAAATTATAATTACCATTTTTAAATTAATTAAAATATATTTAATAAATTAAATTAATTTTATTACATTAATTACATTTTTAAATTAAATTAATTAAATTAAATAAATTATTTCAATTAATTTTATTTAATTTCAATTATAAAAATATGTACATTAAATTAATTTCATTATTTAAATTAAATTATTTCCATTTTTTATTAAAATTACATTTATTAAATAGATATTATTTTTTTAAATTAAATTAATGGCTATTTTAAAATGTATTTTAATTAAATTATTTAAATTAAATTAATTAAATTAACTTAATAACATTTTTTTTAAAAAGGTATACTTACCTATACTTACGATGTAATGCCATGCGTTGTAATAGCATCTGCTATGTAATGTCATGCGTTGTAATGGCATCCGATGTAATGGATCCTGCGTTGTAAAAATTCAGTTGTAACGGAATGCGTTGTAAAAATCCGCTTTGTACTGACACCAATCCGCCCACCAGCACAAACTGAATACATGTACCGCAACCGCAAGTCCTACCACTCCCTCAATATCCAGATGGTGTGCAACACCAAGAATTACATCACGGACATAGTGGCACAATATCCGGGCCGCACACATGACTCCTTCATCTTCCGGCACAGCGGCATTCACACACGACTGGCCAGGGGAGACTTTGGCGAAGGACACCTACTAGGTAAGTACACATGCCCCCAAATAGTACACTGTGAACATGTATCTGCGCAGAACAGGCACTCACCCTGTGCTTCTTACCCTCAGGTGACTGCGCCTACGGTCTATGTGAGTACCTCCTCACCCCATACCTCTACCCTACCACACCACAGCAACGGCGTTGCAATGCTGCACACATATGCACTAGAAATTGCATTGAGAGGACATTTGGCCTATTGAAGAGCCGTTTCTGCATACTGCACAAGACTGGTGGGGCCATCAAATACACACCTGAGGTCTGCGGCCGCATCGTGGCTATGTGTGCAATACTCCACAACATTGCTACCAAGCACAGGATACCAGTGGAGATATCTGGCAGTGAGTCGGAAGGGGACAACCGCCCGCCTCCACATGTGCGTCATGCACGCGAAGAAAATCCTGCAGAAGGACACAGGCGCCGCAACCACATCACTATTAGCTGTTTCTAGTGCACCCATTCCCCTCACACAACACTGCACTCATGCATGACAAATTTAATAATGACATGAGTGTGAATCAAGTCAGACCATTAATCTTTATTGTTCATGCACAATAAATTGGCCTTTACTAATTTTGGTGTCTCATGAAGAGAGTATTACTCCATACCTCCCCATGCTGGGGTAGTGGGCTTGCAGGGGTGTACTGCATGGCCTCCCTGAGAGTGTCTGAGTTCTCACTGTCGGTTACGACGAGACGCCCCAAGTCGTCTATCTGTGTCCTGAGGGACGGTGTTGGCCCTAGTTGATGCTGTTGGCCTGCTGCGGCGGCGACGAACAGGCACAGGTGGCAAGGATGCGCTGCTGTTAGTTGAGGCTACCTCGCTCACGTCATCAGGCCCCTCTGGTTCTCCATGGGCAGTGGACTGGCTGCCGAGCACTGCTGCTGTAAGCAGATCTAGTGACCTGACCACATCCTGGCAACACTGCACCATCTGGCCCTGCATGGCAAGTGACCTGCGTGCCAGCTATGATGTTGCATTCCCAACAATGTGGTTTGACCTGGTGTAGGCCGACAGGCGGGCCAGTAGTTGGCGGTGGCGGCGGCGGTCATGTCCTGCTGGGCTACCAGCAGCTGGCTGTTCTCTCTGACAGCAGCGGTCATCTGGGCAATATTTTGGCCTGTCGCCTGCAGCTGGGTGTGAATTGCTGCCAGGTGACGCGCCTGTGTACGTTGCACCGCCAGCATGCGGCGTTCAATGGCCAGGCCAGGATCAGGTAGTAGGAGTGCCCTGCCTGTGCCTGCTGAGCCCTGACACTGCTGGCGCCTCAGTGCGCTGGTGTGTGATCTGGCTCCAGCTGTGCGCCTCGTCTGCCTCCTAGGCGCTGGTGGTGGGGCCTGTACCACTGCTGTGGCTGTTTGTTGGGGTGTTGGCTGCACACCTGTGGCTGCAGGGGTGGCCCTGTCCGCACGGGGTGGTGGTGGTGGAAGAACTGCTGGGGGCTGTGATGGACCGGGTCGTTGGTTGGACTGGCCCTGCCCCTCAGTGTCCTCCTGGGTCTCGGCGAAGTGCAGGGCCTCGCTATCTGTGCTGGGTTGCTCAACTGCACCTGTAATGTGAAAGGGTGCATGATTAATGTTATGTATCTTGCACAAGCAATGTTGATACATGCATGCAGGCTTGCTTTCCCTGACTGGCTTTTGGATTAACTTTGATTTTACAGCTCTGGCTGTGTTCAGCTAACTGGGGGTATATGATTTCACTACAACTACCACAATGCAATGGGGCATTTCAGGTGTGCATGGGCTGCATTGTTGGGGATGTCATATTGCTAGCTCAGGAGTCATGGGCATTGTTGGGGGACAGGGTCGCAGTCGCATGGCACTTACCTTCAGATTGTTGGCTGGGTCGAGACGAGTCCAGCTGGATGACCCCCACGCAGGCTTCTGGTGCAATGGTGTCCTCTATCAGGTCCTCCAATGGGATGTTTGGTGTGGCTACAGGTTCCCCTCCACCGGTGGTCAGTCGCTCCCCAAGCCTCTCGGCAATACGCTCCTTAGAACGGCCTCTCAGGTCGTACCAGCGCTTTTTAAGGTCCTCAATTGACCGCTGGGTCACCCCAACCGAATTAACTTTAGCGCGGATGCGCTGCCAGATCCTGCACTTGTTTGCCTCTGGCACCCTCTGGGAGTCTTTGCCAAAGAGGCGTGCATGGTCCTTGGTGACCCCCTCAATCAGATACTCCAGTTCAAGTTCTGAAAACTTGAGTTTTCGCTTCCTCTCCGGCCCACTGCTCCCTGCTGCATCCTGGGACATGTTGGTGATTTTTGTCCTGCTGGGGTGCTGCACAGTCTAAGGTTTGGAGCTCTTCAGTATCCTGCTTCCACTCTCTGGCTCTGTGTTCAGTTTGTGGGTGGGGTAAGCCTACTTCCTGGTTGTGATGTCATCAGTGGGCTCGAAATGCGACGTCCTGTTTTTGCGATCTTGCAGTTAGCGAGATCGCAAAATGCGATTTCGCTAATTGCGAGGTCGCAATTTCTACATGGAAAAATGCAGATTCTGCGATTATTAAGCAATTGTGGCAAGATCGCAATCGGCAATTGCGATCGATTGCGATTCGCTTTTTTGCATCGCATTTCTACATGAATGCCATTCTGCGATTTTCAAAATGCGAATCGCAATTTTTCGCAATTAGCTAATTGCAGAATGGCACCTTCATGAATCTGGCTGAATGTCAAGGCAAAGTGAACACTGGTCGACTGAGCGTGTGTTATCAGAAAACAAAGTGCTAAACATCATAGAACAGTACATCCCAAATCTTTTATAACTGGCCCAATTTTTAGAACAACCAACGTTTGCGACCCACCTAGCTTTAACAGATTATTTGCAGATCGCGTTTTCCATTAAAATAGCCACCAAATGTGCACAGACTTAGTTTTACTGATAAAACTACATTGCACACAACTGATATGCGGAAATGGGGTTTCAGTGAATATTTATAATCTTACTACTATGATCTCCCAAATAACACTTTCTAGACTCTTCCCTCTTCTATCCCTGCATTATCCTATTCAATCCAACTAACAGGCTTGCTTGTCCACCACTCAAATTATCTCATATTTTCTTTTACTAATCCTTGTTGGGTTCCGGATTAGTGTGCTACTTGCCGAAAAGCGCTTTGACCCCTTGTCGGGTGTAGTAAGTGCTATATAAATACAATTTGTACACCACACACATCAGATTTCAAAACAAGTGTGCTTCATGTTTATTTTCCTAACTGTTGAATTTGTACAGTTCATTAATAGGTATTTACATTTTGTTCTCCCCGATCACTAAGATTCCTAATTCTAACTATTTGGGTTTTTCTACTCCATGCAAACCTGACCTGGAACCGTTTAGTTACTCAAAGAACACTTAGATGGTGGCTTTTTGTGAAGCAATCTTTGGTTCGCCAAAAATCTAGGCCATAAACACTATAATAAGCTGTTATAAAAGAGTGAATTGACTAAATGGTAAGGTGGGGAGCGCACAGCCAAAATTTAGCCACAATTATAATGTCAGATATTCCAAATCTAAAAGGGTAGGGTGCTCCTTCAGGAGGCGTGTCAGTCCTAACACGTCAAGGTTAATAGACAAAACAAGTGCACCCACTGTTCGGTGGATGCATCCCTGATCTAGGGCACACCATAGGTTCTTCCAAAACCAAGACTCCAAAAAGTTTGTAATCAATCCATTTGTAGATTTTTATTTTCAATTCATTAGTTAAAGTTCATCATGTGATAACATGTAAATTCCATAAAGTTAAATTTCACTTGTGGAACTGTAGCGATAATGCTCCAATGCATTTCGGGCTAAGGAGCCCTTTATCCGGGAGCTCTATAATGCAAAACATAGCTTTAAAATATAACTTTAGATTATATGTCAAAGAAGTGTGTTTAGTGAATGACTCAGTGGGTAATAGCCCAGGGTTCCAAAATCGTTCGCAGAGGGAGGTGAAAGATCACAAAGGGAGGTAAAAGACACCCGATTAGTGAACTAGTTCGACAAAAGTATGAGGTGCTATTATCGGACATGGGAAAGTGTAAGTATTAGGTATAAGGTGTGTACGATATACAGAAACATGGGGTGGTGAGACGTGTGTAACGTCGGGATAAACGTGTGTGTTAGGCACAGGGGTCAAGGCTCAAATGTACGAAGTAGAAACACGTACGTTACTGTCAGACCACGAATCCGACCATGCTATAAACAAAAGTGGGTGAATTGCGTAAGTAAGCATAAAAGGATCAAGTTTGTGCCAACATTAAAATCGATTATCAACTAGCGGCCACAATGTGGCGACTTACTTAAGTTAGTGGACTTGTTCTGTCTGGCCGGACTCGCTGTTCGAAGTTCGTGGATAAACAGCCTCTACGTATCACTGTGCATATAACGTTATCGAGTGAAATCTCGCGATCATACTTAGACATGGTGGAAGGACTAGGGGGGTGAGAAACGTGAGTGGCCATATTGGAATGGTGAAAGAGAGGTGTAAAAGATAGAGGAGGGGTGAGCTATACGGCATCAAATGAATTCTAATGCTTTGTTAAGCAGACACATGAACATAAAAATAAAGGTCAAAATCTCAATGTGAGGTAGCAAACATGATAATTCATAAAGGTGTACATAATAAAGCAGCACTGTGGAACAATTGGCAGGAGGCAAATGTACTCAGTAGAAGATATCTAAATAAAGTTTGAAAATTCAAGGCGGTCATTGAGTCCAAAAGGTTTCATTGATTGCATTTTAAATATCCATGACATTTCACGCTGCAAGAGCAATTTGTTATTGTCAATTCCTTCACATCTGGTGACAGTTTCAAGGATCATGAATTTCAATTGAGAGATGTTGTGGCGTGCCTCATTGAAGTGAGCCGCTATGTTAGATCTAGCATTATTGGTTCGAATATTGGACTTATGTTCTTTGATGCAGATTTTTCTTTTTCTTTCAATCTTTCCAATATAGATTTTTCCGCATGGGCATTTGATAAGATAGAGTACTTTTGACGTATCACATGTGGCATTCACTTGCAGTTTTATGTCAAATCCTTTCAACGGATGGGTAACAGTATTTCCGCGTATGACGTTGTTGCAATTACTGCTGTTCATACATGGTTGTGTTCCTTTCGTTTGTCTTTGTTGGATGGTCTTTTTTTTAATAATATCTCTTTGATGTTAGCACTTCGGGTGTATGCAAAAATTGGGGGTTTTTTAAATGCTAGACCAAAATCAGTTTCCATGCTCACAATTTGCCAATGTTTTAATATAATTCTTTTGTAGGTTGCACTCATCGTGGAGAATTTGGAGACTAAAACTATCCTCGGTTCTTCAGATTTTTGGGATCTCTTTAACAATTGTTCACGAGGAATCTGAGATGCCCTTGTTTTTGCTTTGTCAATGATGTTATCTGGGTACCCCCTATCTTTAAACCTTATTCCCTTATTCCCATCTCTTCCAGGCGGTGATTGGTTTGTGTTGAGTCAGATGTAATTCTTTTCACCCTTAGCATCTGAGAGTAAAGTAAAAGTTGTTTTAATGAAGGATGGTGTTATTTCTGTCTGTACTTTTCCGGTATAAGTCAGTTTCGAATCCTGTGGCGGTAAGGGTAACTTTTACATCCAAGAGGTGATTTTTCTTCTGTGTTCTTCCATACGATGAATATATCATCTATATAGCGTACACATAATTTCAAGTTGTCATTCCAAGCAGGGTTGCCTAAAATGTTAATTTCCTCGTATTTCTTCATGTAAACATTAGCGTACATGTGCGCTGCACAATTCCCCATCCCGGTTCCAGACAGTTGTAAGTAATAGTCATTGTTGTATTCAAAATAACTCTGATAAAGTGTGAAAATCATAAGTTTCATAAAAAATTATTGCATGGCTGGCTTGATATTGCTCTTTAGAATGGCATGTTCCATCGTTTCAATCCCACCAGCATGTGAGATGGACGTATATAAGGCTTTCACGTCTGCCGTGCATAGTATTAATTGTTCATCTGTTTCAATGGCAACTTGTGATAATTTGATTAAAAAGTCTGTGGTGTCTTGCACATCACTGGTCATTTTTTTGACTGTCGGTTGTAGGTATCTGTCTAGAAACTTCCCCACAGGTTCATGTAGTGATCCTCTAGTTGACACGATTGGCCTAAAAGGAGGGTCATCCAGGCTCTTATGTATCTTCGGTGTCATGTTGATCTTCGGGCTTTTGGGATGTTCTTTTTTTGGTTCTCTCATCAATGGTTCCTAAATCATAGTCTTTTTTAACGATATTGGTAAGTATTTCTTTGAACTGGTTTGTCAGATTATTAGTCAATTTCATGTAAGTTTGTATATCACTGATGTGTTCAGAAATCTTTTGTACATACATCTCAGTATCGATGATAACCAAGGCGCCACCTTTATCCGCCTTAACACATTTGATATGATCATTGTTCGCTATCTTTTTCAAAGTGTCAAGATCCTTCTGTGTGATATTTTTCTTCTGAGTCTTCTTGTAATTCAATTTAGCAAGGTCTTGTCTAACCAAGTTCTTGAAAAGGTCAATACATTTATGACTAATTGCAGCTTGATAAGAGCTGTGTGGTCTTAGGCCTGTCAATTGATCCTCTTTTTGAGGGGCTGGTGGAAGGATGTTGTAAAAAAAATGTTGCAGTCTGAGCTTGCGTGTGAATTTGAATGTAATTATTTCTAATTCCAATTGGTTGGTTTGAGTAGTTGGAATAAAAGATGTACCCTTCGATAAGAGTTGCATGTCATAAGGATTCAATTCAGTGTTAGAAATGTTTATCACTAGGTGTTCTTCTTTTTCTTCGGTCCTGTGCTTTCGAAGATTGTGTTGTGTTTTCTACTTCTCTTTTTCTTTTCCTAATGACCCTCGTGGGTCGTCTCTGTCTTCTGGGCTTTGGACTAAAAAAGAAACCTGGGTAGATGAACTGGCTGACAGTGATGTAGATTGTTCAGTGGACACTTCTCTGGATCTAGTTGAGTCTTCAATTGGTGGATTCACTTTTCTCAGTGGTCTATTGGACATATCGCTCCCTGATGAGGATGTGTCCGTTTGTTGGCTGTAGGGCTTGTTTCTTCTTCGTTGGGCATACACGTCAGCCCACGTGTACACCTCTCCCAACTTATAGTCTAGGGTGTCTCTCCTAAACTTCCTAATTTTTCTATCGTTTATCTCTCTTGAATGTTTTTCTAACTGGATATTGATGTCCTCAAGTATCTTAGACCAGTCTACTGTTGGAACCATTTCAATTAGTTCTTTTTCTATATCACTGATTTCTTTCTTGAGTTCAACCAGGATGTGAGACAGTTCTTGGACGATAAGTAAAATTCGATCCAAACTACATTTGTTTAGAATCTCATTCCATTTATCTTGGAAGGTTTTTGAATTTTTACACAGAGAAGGTTTGAGTGCTATCCGTAAACCTCGGGGGATTCGTAGGGTTCGCTGGTATCTTAACAGCGTGCTAGCATGCAGCTTCTGGTTAATTTCGCGTTTAGAGAGGTACAGTAGTTGCCTGATGCATTGTTCCTTGGTGCGGCTGGTTGTTGTGTGAGCTATATCTTCATTAATGAGAGCATAGATGCGGGCAGTTTCTTCTTCATCGAATGCTAGAGTATCCGCTTTAGCTTCAGTGTATCGTGTTATTTCATCATAAGGTGTGTACGATATACTTATGCAATTCACCCACTTTTGTTTATAGCATGGTCGGATTCGTGGTCTGACAGTAACTTACGTAAGTGTTTCTACTTCGTACATTTGAGCCTTGACCCCTGTGCCTAACACACACGTTCATCCCGACGTTACACACGTCTCACCACCCCATGTTTCTGTATATCGTACACACCTTATACCTAATACTTACACTTTCCCATGTCCGATAATAGCACCTCATACTTTTGTCGAACTAGTTCACTAATCGGGTGTCTTTTACCTCCCTTTGTGATCTTTCACCTCCCTCTGCGAACGATTTTGGAACCCTGGGCTATTACCCACTGAGTCATTCACTAAACACACTTCTTTGACATATAATTTAAAGTTATATTTTAAAGCTATATTTTGCATTATAGAGCTCCCAGATGAAGGGCTCCTTAGCCCGAAATGCATTGGAGCATTATCGCTACAGTTCCACAAGTGAAATTTAACTTTATAGAATTTACATGTTATCACATGATGAACTTTAACTAATGAATTGAAAATAAAAATCTACAAATGGATTGATTACAAACTTTTTGGAGTCTTGGTTTTGGAATAACCTATGGTGTGCCCTAGACCAGGGATGCATCCACCGAACAGTGGGTGCACTTGTTTTGTATAAAAGAGTGAATGCCTTTCAGGCGGTACATATGGGCCAGTGGTATGAGGATAGGCATGCTCGGGCTCTTTGCAGGAAGCCGAAAATACATTTCTGCCCAGACTTTTATATATGTACTTTAATGTTTTATTCTAAATTGTCTTTATTTCTTTTTTTTAAAGTTTTTTTAATGATTCTCCTGAATGATCTCTCCTAAATGCTCTATCTGAGTATTATCATCAGAACTGGCTTTATGTACGTTTTTAATCATGTAGTTTTGGAATTAATGTATTGAACATTTTAAAATGGGCTTTTAAGGTCATAAATTGAGACGGCCTTGGTCACCGTGTTGGATGATCTGCGAACGCGAGTCGACAAGGGCAAGTCTGCATTTTTGGTGCTACTTGACATGTCGGCCGCGTTCGACACGGTGGACCATGAAGTATTACTTGGCCGTCTTCGGAATGCGGGAGTGAGTGGTCTGGCTCTAGATTGGCTCACTTCCTATTTGGACAACCGACAACAAGCCGTGGCATTACCACCATTTCGATCAGCCACTAGGCAGGTGAAACAGGGAGTCCCTCAAGGATCGGCAATTAGCCCGATCCTATTTAATATATATCTCCGTCCCTTGGTAGCACTGATAAAGTCATTCGGCATATCTGTCATCAATTATGCCGATGACACTCAGTTGATTTTTTCATTTGAGGGATCGGAGATGATTTTAAGGGATGCCTTTCATCGTTGTATGGCAGCAACAGCAGCCTGGCTGCGAGCCAATGCGTTGCAATTCAACGGGTCAAAAACAGAGGTACTCCACTGCTCCTCGGACCGAATCCCCCGTACACTACCGGCCGATTTTTGGCCAGCGTCTATTCCGGGCTCGGTGGAGGCGGCAGAGTCAGCTCGCAATTTGGGAGTTCTATTCGAACCCAATTTGCAGCTTGATGCTTCCGTAAACAAGACGGTAGCGACATGTATGGGTCTGCTCCGTGCTTTACGGAAAATGTTGCCACTTTTTCCACGGGGCTCCAGAGTTGAGGTCGTGCGTAGCTCGATACTCAGTAGGATCGACTACTGTAACGCTCTACTTCTGGGTGCCCCCAAGATTCTGATCCTTAAGATCCAAAGGATCCAGAATATGGCTGCCAAATTGGCCTTGTCTCGACCGCGGTCTGCCTCTTCGTCGACAGCTCTGGCCGATCTGCATTGGCTCCCAGTTCAGCAGAGAATCGCATTTAAAGCTCTTTGCCTTGTTTTTAGGGCCCTGCATGGACTGGGACGAATACCTCTTCAGAAACTCTTCTGTTGGTATCAGGCAGCCAGACTTTTAAGATCGTCTTCGGCGTTCTTGGTAAAAATCCCTAAAATTAATAGAGTGAGAATGGGTGGTCGCGCCTTTAGTTTTACAGCTGCCACGCTGTGGAATACTCTCCCTCTGAAATTGAGGAGCTGCCATGATTTGTCTAGTTTTAAAAAGGACCTTAAGACTCACTTGTTTCCCAGAGTAATGTAGCTCATGTAATCAGATGCATGGATAGGTCTCAGCGCCAGGATACCCTTTGGGTGACAGCCGCGCTTAACAAGCAATAAAATACATACAAAATACATACATACAATAAAGAACTTTGACTGACTGGCGTTATGGTACAAAAAGTTATATCCTCCAGTTTTTCCTTTCACACTCCCCAGCAAGACTGTCGCAGAATTCCTTTTACTTTGCTCTCTCTGATTGCAAAGTGAGAGGAGTTTGTAAACCCAACCCCCATATTAAAAAAAAAAACCTTGGCAATTTGTCATAAGAAATTGCCTGATATTCGACCTGTCTTTGACGACAGCAAATGTGACAAGATAAATACTGAATTTAAATGCAGCTTTATTTATTACTTGACCCTCCAACCAGTGGCGGCTCCTTCGCTAAGGTGGATGAGCGTCGCCCCACTGCTTTTAAGCAGTGTTACTAATGGAAAAGTAAAATAACTCTTAAGTTATTATCATCTTATTTTTGCTTGATCCAGCAGCTTTGCAGGCGGGGGAGGGGAGGAGTAGTTTGCACTCCTTAAAGTGTGCATGAATGTTTAGCCGGCGATCTGGGGCCGGCTAAACATTCTTGTGCACTTTGTATGTTCTCCATGCAGGGTGCATGGACTACATGCCCAGCCTCCCATTCTCTGGCTGAATGCCGATCCACGGAGCTCAGATCAGTCACAGCCGGTGCATCCTGCTTCCCGCCCTGGAAGCGGGGGAGAGGACCGAGAGGAGGCGGAGGCTTACGGCAGCGGCAGACAGGTACGTCTGTATTTCTTTTTTTTAAATTTCATGCCCTGCCCCCGTGACCCGTCCTCCCACCACCTTCAAATACCAGATGCCACGGCTTACGACTCACCAGTGAGTCGTGACTCACAGTTTGGGAGACACTGCATAGAGAGTGCCTCTCCTTCCTAATTAGATACTTGGTATTGCTCTCAGTAAGAGATTGAAATCAAATATACTTTTTTGGATGGTTTGTATAAAAATGCAGACCGTATCCAGAAAGGCACTAGACCTTAGACCTTACTCAGTAGGGTAGTAGAATACTGTGTATGGCCACCAGTTACATATCTCAGTTGAAAAATAAGCAGGTATGTTTGCAATGAGAAGTTAAGTCAGTTGTAGAGAGAAATATACAATAAAACAACATCTTACTGGAAGGAGGCGGTGGGGTGAAGGGGGACTCTCTAAGATGTAGATAGATCATGAACATTTAGGTTTTGTGTATTTTTTTTGTGTTTTTCTGAAGTGCCCCAATAAAGACGAAAGGTGGAAGCTGAGGTAATTCTCCATATGCCTAAGAACCTTGTTGCATTCTTTATAAATCTTCTGGATTCCCACTCTGGCAAGGGATGTGCCTCTACCAATGTGAGTGCCTTCATTGTGGCGACCACGAGCTCAGCTTTTTCCAGGTGAAGTGCTTTCTAGATCCGGCAGCTTAGTAAAACATGGTTGCTGAGAGAAAGATGGGAGCCCTGTATTGTCGTTGAGATGTTAAATGATTAAGACCACGCCCTGCAAAGTAAGATAGGCTAAAATCTACATTTCATTTCTTTAAAATCTTTCACAATAAAAAAAGATATCTGGTTGCTTCTACAGAAGTATATACTTATATCCGGTGACCTATTTCAGTAGAAGAAACATGGTAGGATTGTGAGCACCGGTGACAGTCTTGATATAATTTACACTGGTGCTTGTGTCCATTTACATTGTTGAAAATATCTGAAAAAAACACGAGCCAATTTATGATTATAGGCAAATACAAAATTCATTATGTAGGCTACTACTTCTTTTTTGCATGGGTCACGTGACCACAAGAAGAAACTACACTCTGGCCATTCCTGCATGATCAGATGTATTGCATTTCCAGAAGAATAAAACATGGAAGAAGGATACTAGAATCTTTGTGTCCTTACTGTGGAGCAAGCTGGACTTGCTTCTGATTGCACAATAGATTCACCAAAATAGCATCCATTTAAAAAAGGAGTGGGGTGGAGATCAGCCCATGCCCCTGGAGAGGGACAGCCTGGGCCTTAGGACATGTCTAGGCATCTAAAGGTAGCTGGGCGTCTGCACATTTTGCCACGGTCCTGGTCTAGAGAATGCCCTGATCCATTATAGATTTTGGAGAGAACAATTATGGACAATGAATGGACTATGTGCTCTGGTTGGCTCCTATTATCAATTGCCACCTTATGACACTTACATTCTCCAGATCTCTCCACCCAGGTGGATAAAGCGATGTTTTAGGTAGGTGCGACACCACTTGATATCGAAGCTCACTGTTGGCCGTCACTTTGGAAGAGGAGAGCAGCATATTGTGCACTGTAGTCTAGTCTCTAGCTATCTACATGCCAACTTATCTTTGTAGAGGTTTAATGTACCCTCCAGTGATCCTCAATTGTAGGAATGGATGGCTACTTTATGTTGCCTCGTCTGAAGCCCAAAGGGTGCCTGAGAAAAACAGGACCTACTTCGAACTGCGGTTGGACAACTTCACTGCACCCCTTTCATCTAGGAAGCCTGGAGTCCAATGGTTCCTCACTGGGCATGTGCTGTAGTACAAACCTTGAACCTAGCTCCAAGCTCACTTGGAGATGCTTCTGCATTCCTTTTGCTTTAGGAACACCCAAATGCCCCCCTTACGTTCTCAACTGCAGTGAGACAACTCATCCATCTTAGCATGGATGCCCGGGCCCCAGAGCTTGGAGGGTTGATGCCTTTCAGTGCTCATCCCATCTTTCCTCCCTGCTCAGGGATCCAAACAATGATTTATTCCACTGCGTGGTTGCCACCCTCTACACCCACCATCTCTGGTGCTCATTCACCACTACTATAATTGCCACAAGCTGGGGCCCAGGATCTCACTCTGTTGCCAGCAAACACGTTGCAGGCCTTTTCTCATTTTGAATCCCATGCAAATTTACTTAGTTTTTCAGGACCTTGCCTCCTTCCAGCAAGGCTGCACCCTTTTAAGATCACATAACAATTGATTGGTTCAAAGTTAAACATACATTGCACTGATTTACTTGTACTGCGTTTGCGGTTTCCTAATGGAATTTTAATTTTGATCATACAGATTTGGAAGTGTTATATTGCAATATATTTGGTACTGCTATTTTAACTGACTTAATGCACAATTTGCAAGACATATTGTACACATTTTCAAATGTTTGCTGATTGATGATATTAACACACACGTGCAGTTATTAGGAAACTTTTTAATAAAAGATGTGATAAACGAAAGGGGAGTAGCTTAATGCTTGACCTTCTAGAAATTAATCTGGCTTTGGAGAATGGTTGTTTAAGGAGTGCAGTGCCAGGCAACCTAACAAGGAGAAAAAGAGGAACTTCTTCCCTTTTCGACTATGGGCCTAATTTAAAGTGAAGTTAGGAATCCAGTGAACCTAAGTCAATTGGGCCTGCAGTGGTAAATGGATTTAGTAGCGACTGGTTACCTGTCAGGAAAATTGGGCAGATAAATTAGGAGGTAAATACGTTAAGCATTTTAAAAAAAACCAACTAAGATAAAGGAAGAAAGAGCAATTCTATCCAACTGTCATAAAACCAAAATGAAGACTTGTTGTCTCTTACAGCTAGAACGGTTAGAAAAGGTGCGTAAGATACCGGCCCTCATCTTCGAAGCAGACTATTGCTCTTATTTTGCCGCCTTATATGGCAAACAGGGTAGTTCACTGCAGACTGGCGAAGCAAGCATTGTCGATAAAACAACAAGGGTGACAGTAAGTGGAAATTTGGTAGACCTGTTGAACGTATCACCATTGATCAAATACTGTGCTAAGCTGAGCGAGTTCATCGAGATCTCAAGACAAATCCACTTCTTTGGGCCTCAGTTTTGTTGTTTAAATACTGTATCATAAAGGAAGAAACACCTAATACCTGGAGAAGAAGCCATGTTGCTCCACCTTGTAAGAAAAGAAAAAAGTTAAATGCATCTAATTATCGACCCATTGGATATGGCCGGAAAAATTTACTCAGAGGCTCTACTAAATTTATATGGAATCTTGGATAACTGATTATCATTGATTGCCTCTAGAGCTAGTAGTGTTTCACCTATCTTGCTCTTACCGAAAGAGTTATGAGAACGATTGCGGCATGTATTGTGGTTTAAGAGAGTGACTTACAGTCGCCGCTTTGCATTGCCAGGTCATCCTCATTTTTTAGTCCAGGCAAAGCGATCCATTTTTGAGGACATTTTTTACAAATTTCAAGGTTGGCGGTTTGCCATTAGGATATATTTTATTAAAATCAAATTCTGGCAATAAACATGCTGTTCATAAAATTTGCAGATGTCCTCAATGTTTGAGTCATGTATCGTTTTGTCCTGCTTAACTAATTTTTCAACTTGTGCATGTAACTTCAAACTAGACCCAAAATATCTGTTGCAGCTCTGATGCGTTAGAACTATTGCAATGCCCAGGTTCAGTAAATGTTTGTTATCGTATACTTTCATTTTAAAAATCATTTTTTAGATCTGGCTTGACTGGGCTGCTGTCGCCAGATCGTATGCAAGCAACTGAAAAAAGCTTAAAGGAGCAACATATAGAAGGGACTTGGCTCCATCCTCACGTTGGTAGACCCAGACCACATGTATTGATTGGGCAGAAGTTATGTACTTCCAAAGAAAAACTACTTTCCATATACACAGCTGTGAGCATTTTGTTTGTTTATCTAGCTGCCCGATCTAGCAGCAGTATGGCTGTCTGGGGAAGGCTCACTTACATGCATGCAGGATCTATATTACAATGGGGCGGAGATTGAACTTTCAGGGGCATGCACATGGCACAGTTAGCATGTCTCAAATAGGTAAATTATGTACGGTATTTGTTTTTGTCTGCAGCAGCCCAGATCCCCTTTCCATCATTAACTTTAGTAATCCACATGCATTCAGTGGCGGCTCCTCCGCTAAGGCGGAGGAGCGTCGCCCTACTGCTTTGATGCAGTGAAAGAAAGGAAATATAAAATTATAATAACTTAATGTTATTACAGCGTTGTGATTGGTCACAGGAGCCTAGGTGCTTACCAACCACAACACTGCATTGCAGCATTGTGATTGGTCCGGGGAGCCTGGCTGCCTGCTTCCTGTTCCATGCCCGAGGAAAGACGATGGAGCGACGCTATGGTACGGTACGTTTCTTCTTGTTTATTTCTAATCCCCTTACCTCACCCCCAGCTCACCACCCCCGATCCGTGCTGGCCGCTACTGCATGCATTTTGTATTCGGCCTGACAGCACAGCTTTTGTTGAACCTTATGTGATCACAAAAAAGAGCTTTCAGACTCCAACTAAGAGAGGGGCTTATGCTCCACCCCATGTTGGTTTCCCTGAGTGAGGATTTGATTGGGCTGAAGTTGTATGCTTTAACTAAAAAGAGTGCTTATATTGCACATTTTGGCTAGTTGCAAAGCTTATACTCTACACAGCAGGAATTAGTTAGTTATGGTGGCAAGCCAATGATCATGGATATGATGAAGGCAGTCAGCCTGGCATATTGATTGTCAAACGCATATGCTAAAGTCAATAGGCATCTAAGAGGGGATGGTTATCCCTCTGTATTAAAGACTACAGATATGAATTTTGTTAAAAGGAATTTCACAGATTGCTGTTAGTTACCCGGACTGAAAAACTATGGGTATGGATGATTTGCACTGTAACAATCTTTGGTAAACCCTCTTAGGTGAGATAGTATTTTGCTTTGCTGACTTTAATTTTGCATACTTTTGTAATTTATGCCTGATGATTGCCTTGTAGAAAAGCTTACACTCAGTACAGTAGGCCTGAGTTGGTTATGATGATAAGTCAGTGATAACACCCATAGGTCTGACTGGTGTGCACAGAAAAAGTATGCAAGAGGTTCGGTATCTTTATTATGAAATGGTATGACAAAATCAGTAAGGCTGGCTTAATTGTTAAAGTTGATACTGGATTGTTATGACACTATTACAGGCTGTGGACGGGTATTTGGTTACATATAATATCACAGAATATCATAGTTAGCAAGTGTTTTGAATATTCCCTTTGGCAAACCCTAGGGGTTGAAGATTTATACTATAATAATTCTTGCTAGTATCTCTTCTGAATATCAAGCTTAGCTGTGTATCATGATATTGTGATAAAAATGTAATAAATAATACAAACATCCATATGAATATATATATATATATATATATATATATATATATATATATATATATATATATATATATATATATATATATGTTCCCAAAAAATGCCCTGATGTGAGGACACAACTCCAAGGAAGACGTTTTCACAAACCCTTTTTTTCCAAAACTGGTACTGGCATTCTAATTATTTCAAAGTCCCTGTCACGTTTCGAAGCGCTTGCTTCTTAATCATAGGGAAAAGGTTTGCAGTCACGGGAGGCACTCAGCTCAGATTTCCTCTTTTTTGCATGCACAGGTCAATTGCCCTCCGGTGGGCCTCCCAGATAATTAAAGTCATTTGTGCATGCCGGGAGTTGTAGTGCTTAATTATTCTCTGAAGAGATTCACAAAAGCATCGAAATGAGTCAGGCCAAAGGATTAAATAACCGGAGGGGAAACAATGTGCTTGATAAATAAAGATTTGATACCTAACTTTCAGCGGTGTGCGGCTTCAACCTCTGGGCAACTCTTTTGGAAATATATATATATATATATTCACTGAAAAAAACATAGGTTTCACACTCGTTATAGTTAGGAATTAGCATTTAAAAAACCTTTGAAATTCACTGAAAAAACCATAGGTTTCACACCAGTTATAGTTAGCTAAACATTTTACTTATACAAAACCATTGAAATTCCCACGTTGTAGTTAGTTGGACTCACTATAACTCGCGCGCCCGCAATCCACTGCTGATGATGTCACATATTCCATCATTCATGACATGGTCAGTGACATCACTGATGACATCACTGATGTGATTCAGAAGCTTTGTATAAACTGCCAGCGTGTAAGGTTGAATTTGTCGCAGTTTCCTTTCTAAGTAGCGTGGCTTCAACCTTGTCATTTCGAATATATATTTCTGTGTCAAGAAAAATTGCTTTATCTTTACTGATGTTGTAAGTAAATCTTATGTTGGTACTTGATGAATTAAGGATCTGAAAATAGGCCTCGAATTCCTGACTAGTTCCTTACCACACAATTAGTAGGTCGTCGATATATCTGACCCATTTTGCTACTTTGTTCACATAGATATCATTATCCGGGTGCCATGCGACCTGTTGTTCCCACCAACCCATAGTAAGGCATGCATACGCCGGGCAGAAGTAAAATGAACTAGGTTAAAACCATAATTGTAAAAATTGATCACATAATGAAATGTTCAAAAAAAGTGAGGATCGAAGTTAATATTTAGAATAAATACAAAGGCCCATTGGAGGGCAAAAGTGTTTAAAACTAAATAAAATTGTTTAAAATCTAAAACGGACATATCTATCGGACTTTACCAAGCGCCGGAAACGGTCGGTAATGCGTTATTAAAAGTAAATGGACGTCCCCAGGATTTTTAAGGTAGATCACAGATGGGGTATATAAAATAAAAATATAGAAAAACATTGACCAAATGATGCCAGATTGTCAACAGATATTGATAGGCCAAATGGTATGTAAAAACTACATTTCCCAAGTTACTTCCGGTATTGGTAACAGGAAGTGATGCAATGATAATAGAATGTTTGGCGGGACCTCCGTAGAAATAGGAGGGGCTCAAATTTTTCATAGCATTAACCGTGAGCAAGCTACACGTTTGTAGCGAAACGCGTCGGATTTATTTGCTTGTATGCTGGAAATTACTGCGAATAAAACTTTGGGAAACGAAGAACTTTGTGAGTGCGTACTCATTTCCTTATTCGAGGAGGTGTGTTGAATAAATTAAAGCGTGGCTCTGCAGAGGAGTACGGCACCAGAGACGGGAGCGCCAGGGGTCTGCAATTGAGAGCCGAATCGGTGGATATATATATTATATATATATATATATATTGTTCTCCAACTTGAAAAATGGCAGCGCCTCTGCCCGTTTCCCCAGCGCGCAAACAGCAATGATCGTCTCGAGTCAGGCTTGTGAAATAGCTTCTTTTATTTTGCCATCAAAGTGCAGGGTGCAGAAACCATCAAACAGACGCGTTTCGGGCGCGGACGCCCTTGCTCACTTTCAGCGAGAAAGTGGACATGGTAACCAATAAATAACAAACACTAATGTTCAAAAAGCACGCCAGTGCATTCACAGAGGTTAACATAGACATAGGACTAATAGCTTAAAACCTGAGAATAGGTAACTACCACAGCGGCCATTGGTAAGTGGTAAAACATACATTGCCCCTTCATATATGTACAAATACAATAACATTACTAATGGTGACCACATTAATGCAAACAGCATTATAATCAATTAATATTAATGTAAACATATAACACATGTGCAAATACGCAAGTTGATGTGCAAATAGGCAAATTTATAAAGTGTCACGTGCAATTACGTAATGCCTAAGTGAACATGAATTAAATATATATATATATATACACATATACAGGGCACAAGTCGTAAAAAAAGAAGTGGGGGGACCCTGTCACCGGAAGTGACATCACGACCGGAAGTGACGTCACGAAAGGTGCCGAGCTCCTCGTCCCAGAGAGGCCAAAGAGTTAAGTCCAGCTGTTTGGCAGGGGGGATGGCACCCCCCCGGTAAAATAAGTGGGGGGATGCTGTCCACCCGCGTGGTACCCCAACTCGAGCCCTGTATATATATACACGAAGCACTTTGAAGGCAAGTGGGAGTTTATATATATATATATGTATATATATAAATATATTTATATAGTGAGATACATAAAAGGCTTTGAGACTGCCTTCTGCCATTGATCTGTCTGTCATTTACACTCAGCTTCCATCAATGACAGTGTACTGACCGGGGTAATGGCTCAGTCCCCATCATTTGTTGGTTGTCATGCCCTGTGAATGACTGCAGTTTCTGATCACATGTGCTGATGCACCTGAACATGAATGCGCTTCAGTGTCAGGGCTGGTTGAACAGTCCATTAGTTTTCAGTTTGCTCTTTTCATTTCTTTGCTTCTCCTTTTTAGGTCGAGCAGACCTACCCTCAATGCGTGAGCATTGAAGGTGTCTGCTTCAGACCTATTGTGGCCCGTATTTAGGAATGTGGACAGCTACCAGACGCGCGCTTTGACGAGGTCAGATTTCACCTCGGGAGCGAGCGTCTGGTAGCTGCGCATGCGCGGTGCAAAGCCCTTGCTCACACACAGACACAGGCAGCCCCCACCCCTCTGCATGCACGCACGCACGCACACACACACACACAGGCGCGCGCATGCACACGCAGGCATACGGCACACATACAGGCACACATACAGGCACACTATCCCCTACCTCGCATTCTCTCTCAATCACACACAGTCACGCATGCGCACACACATTCCCTCGCGCACACACGCACACATGCGCGCACACATGCGCGCACACACCCCACCCCCTCCCAGGCATACACACAGGCACGCACGCACTTCACATCAGCCCTGGGCCCCACTCACCGACTGCGCTCTTCCGGCGGGGCTCCTCAGGGCGCGTCTCCTCATCTAAATCGGGGCTCCCTCAGGTCAGAGGAGCCCCGCAACAGGCGCCACACTCCTCCTTCTCCCCGGCCCCCTCCTGGGGACCTGGGCTACCCCGGACGGCAGGGCGCTCAATGCGCCGGCAGCTCGCGGACCTCGGGAGGCGGGACTTCCGGTCTGCCGCAAGCGGATTGGCCGGCCGGCCAAGAGCTTCCGGGTCGCCGCGGGCAGCGCGGCGGCACTCTCGCGGCAGGACAAAGCAGGCAGGACAATGGTAGTGGGGCAAGCACTCCGCAGCCAGCCTCGCTAGAACAAGGGAGCGAATGAGGAGAACACCTAATCTGAATCTGGCCAACACTGTAACACACACGGAGACCGGAAGCCTGACCCACGAGAACCTAATAACACACAGGGATTCCAAATATCCACTCAAGCGCAACTCCATGGGGGAACGTTTTGTTACAAGGGAATGTTGAGCCAAGAACGCCGGAGAGTAATGATTATGTATAATACGTGCAAAAAGTGCAAAATATGACGTGAACAATAAGCAGTATATACGTGTATCGACTGTCTTGAAAAAAACAAAATCTGGTTGGAAAAAAAAAAGTGAATCTGTCACTTACACATCTGCCATTAACTAGATTTCCAAGGTAAGGAGCAACATTTTGGTTTCTACTATAGGTGCTGTTAATACTGTAGCCTTTTCTGCTGTAATCTTTGGGAATTCTAGTTGTGCTATGCTATGCCTCTAGACATGTTGATCCCTCGCAGACTGTGCTGACTCTGCCCCTCCTGATTATGAAACTCACCAGCGCAGTCACCACGCAGTCTCATCTCTCTGTCTTATGATGTCTGCCCTGCCACCATTTACTTCTGACCCTCACCCCTCCACACCCTCACACACCCTCACACCCCCTCAACCCCTCACCCTCACACCCCCCTCACCCTCCTGCACCCTCACCCTCCTGCACCCTCACCCTCCCGCACCCTCACCCTCCTGCACCCTCACCCTCCTGCACCCTCACCCCCCCGCACCCCGTCACACCCCTGCACCCCGTCACACCCCTGCACCCCGTCACACCCCCGCACCCCGTCACACCCCCGCACCCAGTCACACCCCCTCACACCGTCACACCCCCTCACACCGTCACACCCCCACACACGTCACACCCCCACACACCGTCACACCCCCTCACCCCGTCACACCCCCGCACCCCGTCACACCCCGTCACACCCCCGCACCCCATCACACCCCCGCACCCCGTCACACCCCCGCACCCACCCCTCACCCACCCCTGCCATTATAAATTACAATAACTTTTATTTAAGTATTAATTATTAAAAAAAAATTAAAAGCCATTATTATTTGTAATATCAATACACGTATGTCACGTAAATACAACACATATTGCATTACAAATGCTATAGGTGTCACATTTGCGAAAGTTATAACTATTGGCATTGTAAATGACAAAGCTATTAATTTCGCTATTTTCAAAAACAAAACCTAAATAAAAAAATTGTCATTTACAATACCAATAGCTCAAACTTTCCTAATGCGAGATTTATTGCATTGCAAATGCTTGTTAAATATATTGTTTCTTAAGAGGATACTACAGCTCTCCAGGCAGTGCTTACAAGTCACTTGCTTGCCACCCATTACATCTGCAGCATTCTGCATCTCATAAGGCCACTTCCTGTAAATCAGACAAGCGTTTTGGAATGCTGGAGTCCGTAGTATACACTTGTTTTTACCATTCCAAGATGCCCAACACTTTGGTTCTAAACATGACGACCACGCTTCAACTTTAAAACATTAATGATAGACTATGTACAATACCTCCCCAAGCTGGACACCCACTGCCATATTTAGTTTCATTATTGCAAGCATAGGCCTTCCATGATTAGACAGCAGCAGGTTTCTTTTGCCTGCTTGTATGCTATTAATTTATCTTAAATATGTTGTTGAGTGTGTTTGTTTTATAGTGGTTGTGTGAGATGGTGAATGCAAAAATAAATCAGTGGATGGATGAGTGGATGCATGAGTGAAAAGAGGAATGGCAGAGTGAATATATGATTACAATTTGAGTGTCTAAACGCATCAATAAACCAAAAATCACTTTAATTTATTACCAGACCTATTGTTATTGCCATTGCTTGTTGTAATTGTTTACATGCTGTTGTATACCCATTAGGTATTGTGTACGTCTATGGAAATATTGCCAAATTAAAAATAAATTAAATATCAGAAAATACTTCTAATACCTCTACAGTAGTAATATAAGTATCTAAATGTCAAAACATAGTGCCATGACAACAGGCCAATCACAATTTTGCACTTTTTCTTGTTTATGTAGTTGCACTATCCAAGAAGGGTGCAGGGGAACAAAAGAGGAATGGAGACGTGGAAGGAGGAAGGGAAGGATAAAAGCATATTAAAGAGTGGAAGGGAATGAAATGAGGGAAAAGATAAAAGGTGACATGGGTAACTAGTACAAAATATTGAATGGTGTCATGGAGTGTAAGCAGTTCATCAACATAGTCCCTGCACATAACAATTCGACTATCTATATAAAAATTAATCTACAAATGTAACCGTGTAATCCTTTAACCCTCGCCGTAAGCAGACTGATGTAAAATGGCTGCACCATGGATTGCGTGCAGCCTTTGGGGTGAACGGTGCTAAAGAGAGTCAGGGCGGGGACTAAGTGGATGTTGTTGTCTTTAACTGCCTGTTTAGTGGGTTAAACTAGGCCTCGAGGAGATGGCTATAAGAACGAATATCCAAGACACAGTGGAGTCTTCAGAAAGGGCAAACAAGGAATAATATTATGACAGCTATTTATGACTGCAGAGCACACACTACAGTCCACGTGCTCGTCTATATAAAAAGCAATGGTGAAAAGTGCACCTCAGAGTCAATATGCCTGGTATTTGTTGTGCTGTCATATGATGGTGAAGTGATGTTGTGTTTATATTCTTAGTTTATCAGATTCAGTTCCTGGCTCATGGCTGACTGTATGTGTGACCTTATGGCAGTCATTTCTCGTTGTTACTCAGAGTGCCCAGGCAGGAAAGTTTCATCAATTCATTACAAAGGCTGAGTTACTCGGGCTTATGTTTATTGCCACGGCAGTCTTTAGAATATGCTTGGCCACAGCTTGGCTAGACCCCAATCCTCCTGCTTTTCAACAATGGCGGGCGAGACTCTTGGCCACATATCATCTAGAAATGGCTATATATCGGAGGAAGGGTAGAAAGAGACAAAGGACAGGGCTGGAAATCTGGGATCCCCTGACACGCTGGATACAGAATCTGGCTTAATAATTTACCTATGTCAAATATTGTGAACTTATATAGGAAATGTATATTATTAGTCTCAAAATATTGTTACAAAATGTCATATCATTAACCGTGTACAAATGCCTGGGGGAGACGGGGGGGGGGGCGAAGTCTATATTTGCTTTTTTGGGGGGATTTTATGTAAAATTGGGGTTGAAAAAATATATCAATAAAGACTTGTTTAAAAAAAAACAAAGGCTGAGTTCAGTGTCAAGGAACCTTTGAGATAACACCGTATGTTTTCCTTCCATGAACGAAAAAATTAGAACCATAAAATTAAGAAATGGTAACACATTGTCTATACCCCAAAAAAAGACTTTGTGACCGACGCTATTAAATGACCAGTGCTATTTTATCGTAAGACCGCCTCTGTCCAATTCTTGTGAAGCTGGCAATTTTGCCCACACAGACCAAAAGATACTCAGATCCTTCTGGGAGATCCTTGGGTCCAGGCCGGGCCTCCTGGTTTTGTTTACTATGGGTTGCTTTGCACCACATTTGGAAATGCTGGTGATCTAGATGGTCTTGTGAAACAGCGATGCTTCCTCAGCAATGGATGTCTGGGGTGGAGAACCAGCTTATCTTGTCTTTCGCTTCGTGCCTGTGAATTGTGTGGGCTTTTGAGTCTGAAGGTGGATTCAGGGATGCCCCGCAGTTGGGAGTTATGCCGTTGTGGGCCACCCGCTGCATCCAAAGGGGTTAAGTAATTCTTTTTTATGCCCCTATAAAAACAGTGTTCGCACCGCTTCCAATCACAGAAACTATTTAGGGTGACCACATCCCTCCCGGCCATTACAGACACTGTTTCTAGTCCACTACTTTTGTCTGATGGCCTCATTCTGGGTACTGTAGTCCTATTTTGCTTCTGTTTAAATAATTAACCTAACTCACTTGCAATCAATGAAATGTAGGTGAAAATGCCAGGACTGGAGACAGAGTTTATAATTATGCGACTTGAGTTGGTCACACTAGTACCACTGTCATCACAGTGGGCAACACAACACATTGCTCATATTCACAAAGTCTGACCCCTCTCTCTGTAGACACGAAGGTGGTTTAATTGCCAGCAATGGCTGCTCGTTTCTTTTTTTCTTTTATCTCTACATTTTCGTGAATTTCTTTCACACAATTAAGTGACTTCACTAAACAGGGGTGTAGATGGTAGCTGTGTGAGCCCAGTAACTCATATCATACTTCAGTAATTGAAAGAACTGAGTAAAGCTCCCTTCTTTTTAGCGCCCCGCCCATCATTATGTACACGGTCTAAAATCGTGTTCCAACCCTTCACCAAACAAAGGTAGTGCTGAGAAAGCGGTTCTGAAACATAAAAGAAGAATTATGGCTCACAGCACAGCAATCACAGTGGCTTTCTGTGTTGCCCTCCTTATAGACATAAAACCATTGCAAAGCAAGTCAACAAAGCACCTAATAGTCCACACTCCTGAATATTCTGTGCCATATAAACAAATAGGTGGGTCAGCGAGTTGACAATCAGCACTGGCATTCTTAGTCCAATCCAATCCAAAAAATCTTTATTTCGGCCATTTAGGCCATAAAAGATACATAAAAATACATACACAGTGTTAAAATCAGCAAAGAAATGCATACAAGAGCAAGTAACAACATTTCATGTCATTTAAAATCAGGTAAGTAAAGTGCATAAAGGGAGGAGCAACAACGAGTCATGTCAGTAAGAATAAAATAGACAGTGTGATGGAAGTCGTTGCCAACGGGAGTCAAAGGTTGCAATAAGACAGTGGCAGAGACATTCATCCTATGATGGTTTGGCCTTGATTAACTTGGACCTAATGCGCCACATGGCGAGGAGATATTTTGAGACTGCAAAAACAATGTGGGGGGAGGAATCAGATTTCAGTATTCTGTATGATATTAAACAGTTCCTTATTGCCATGTTCCTACATAGGGGCACCAACCAATAATTCCTTGGAGACTTATAGGTCGGGCAAAAAAACAGAACATGGATTTCCTCCTCATCACACGAATTGCAGCCAGGGCATAGTTTGTCCCCTCCGTTGGTCCATTTGCTAGTGAAGGATTTGATAGGTAGGGTGCCAAACCGCCACTGTATGTAAAGCTTCCTTGCCGTAATCGGGTAGATAAAATCCATAAAAGTTTCAAACTTATAAGAATTTTTGGATTCAGTAAAACAGTGGGTTAGGGTGCCGATACTAGGTGCAGTCAAATGGGATACAAGATTTTGTTCCTTGTATGCTTCCACAAGTCTTTTCCGGGGGACCTTGTTACATCCTATTTCTGGAGCCTCCCACAGCTCATTAAAACCAAGCCGGAACAATTCTTTTTTAACAAAGGCTAGCCAGGGGATCTTGTCATTGTGGTTTAAGTTCATAACATGCACAAGATCTTGCCTATAGTGACTAAGCTCCTTTGTTGACCAGAGTCTATGCCAGAATCTTATAGGTTTGGATTCAAGGTCCTCCCTAATGGACGGTAAACCCAGATCTAAACGTAAGGGAAACAGAGGAGTTGCGGTTGGGATGGCCAAAAGACGCCTCATGAAGTTGTTTTCAACACGTACCAAGTCAATTCCAGCTTGGTGTCCCCATAATTCGCTACCGTAAAGTGCAGCAGATTTCGCTTGAGTTTTGTACATCTCAACTGCAGGAGCATTCTTAGTGATCTAAAGGTCACAGATCTCAATCCTAGCAAAACAGACTCAGTCTTACACTTTTTCGTGATCAATAAATGGACTGCAGTTAAACGGGGAACTTGTAACATCCTTTGCTACAGTGCTTAGAAATGGCAAGAGTATGGTATGAAGCGCTATATGAAAACAGATTGCTATTGTTGGTCTTCTCATTGCTGACAGGCACCAAATCTTGAGAGTCACTTTTAGTCTGTCCTGGGTTTTTAGCTCAAAGCACTTTGTATTTTGTATTTACCTTAATTCATGAGAGCATCGGAGTCCGAAGATGCAAAGAAGGTTTGGCTATAAAGCCAGGACTGGGTGCAGGTTTTCTTCATGGCATGGGGCTAGTGGCCATCTCTTAAAATACCTCCTTCTTTAGCAACATAGATAATGGGGGGGTTTAAGCAAGGTGCAGCCTATCTCTCCGCTATGAATATTTTTGGCTAGAATACCTCATTATCATTTTTTTTTTATTTCAAAAGATTTTATTAGAAAATTTTGTATGTACAGTACAGATATAGTGAAGGCAATACTGGTGTCGTTATACGCCGTTGGGGTTACAGTAGGCATATCGTTGACATGATTGGTCACATGTACATTAGCTAGGCAATCACGACCTTAGCGTATGCTGCATTGGTGGTCTTCTGTATTACCCTCGAAGGTAGGAAACGGAAGCGGGAAAAGAGAGAAAGGAAAAGAGGACAGGATGGGTAGCGCGGTTGTTAGCCGCCATACTTTCAGAGTTTGCGATGTGAGGAGGCTGGGTGTGAGGGTACCGTGCCCCGTGACCTTCCTATGGAGGTTTGTGCGAGCCCTGGTAGTTGTCCAAGGAGTACAATGATGGGACACTGTGATAGTGCCCCCAACCATGGCACAGTTGCTACTGCATTTGCAGTTTTCAAAATTCATTTTCATCCGTTTAAATCATATTAATCCACGTTTCAACATCTTTAGTCGTAAAATCAGTGTAAACAAGTATTAATATGCTGTGCGCCATTATATGTACATGATTATCAATTGAGACTCATTTTAAAACAACAATTATGTAATCCAATACCACGCTCAACTCAAACCTAATATCTAATGAAGTTGTCTCTTTGGGTTAGAGATGCATTTGTACTTTAAATACTGGTATGATTCTTAAACTTTCCTAGTGCTCGTCACCTGTATCCTCATATGTTATTGCAGACCCTCAGAGGGAATCACTATGTGGGGAATGGGTTTAAAAAGGAAAGGGTGAGTCTTCATGAGGCAATAACATATGAGGATAGCATATTAATACTTGTTTACATTGATTTTACAGTTACCCCTGACGAAGGGCCCCTGGAGGCCCGAAATGCTTTGGGCGTTTTTAAATAAACTGCTTTGGATGAAATGTGCACCTTTACGTATTTTTGAATGAAGAGGCTCGGATGGCCCATCATGAATATGAGAAACCCAGGAAATTGGCTTTAAACTTGCACGTGGATTAAGAATGATTATAAACGACTAAAGATGTTGAAACGTGGATTAATATGATTTAAACGGATGAAAATGAATTTTGAAAACTGCAAATGCAGTAGCAACTGTGCCATGGTTGGGGGCACTATCACAGTGTCCCATCATTGTGCTTATCGTATCACGTGCCATGGGAGCTGGGCGCGTTACCAGTGAGCACGCTTTCTTAAAGCGACCAATTAACGGAGGAACTGGAATTATTAAGGTGTGCAACCCATTCATATAAATAGTTGTCCAAGGAGTACCACATCTCGCCCTTTGAGGTGGGGTTGGGTGAGTGTTTTGATGTTATGTTGTCCGCCCCTGTTAGGAAGGTGATCCAATTGAGCCAACTTTTAAAGATTGCCGTCCCTGTGTCTTTCCAGTTCGCTAGGATAGTTTTAACAGCCGCTGTGAGCAGGAGGTCGATCAGTTCACTGTCGTCTTTGGACTGAATTTCTGGAGCCATGAAGGCGGCAACCACCCCAAGGAAGTCTGGTTGTAGTGAGTACCCCATTATGCTGTTTATGAATTCTCTTATTTTACCCCAGAATGCCTTGACCTTGGGGCAGTAGAAGATAAGGTGTGCTAGGTCTCCTTTTTGTTTATGACAGTTCCAGCATAGGTCCCTATCACGGAGCCCGACAGCTGCCAGGCGTGCTGGGGTCCAGTACGCTTTGTGGAGGAGCCAGTATTTAGTTTGTGCTAGGGTTGGTAGTGACTATTTTTGGCTACTGAAGTCCACAGGCAAAGCTTTTCCTTCTCGTTGAAGCGCCTATTGTGTTGGGTTTCCCAGTATTCTAGTGCTTTGTCGTTTAGTCTTGTCGTTACCGGGCACAGGAGTTTGTATAGGTACGATGTTTGGTGGCCGGTTTTGTTTAAGTTTGCCGTGTATTGCAGAATTGATGGGACCTCCTTGTTAAGTTCTGCTCTCGTGAGTGCCGCCCTTATTCTTAGAAAGCTATAAAATTCAATATCTGGTAGGTTGTGCAAGTGTTTTAGGGTGTCGAATGTGAGTGGGGTATGGAGCTTTTCTAGCTAGTTGGGCGTGGAGATGCCCTGTTTGTACCAGGAGTTAATGTTAAGTATTTTGTCTTTATACTTTATTTTAGTGTTGAACCAAATAGATTCCCATCTTGTGTTTTTAATGCTCCTCTCCATTCTTTTGTCGACTTTTAGGAGGGCGTTCTTGGTGTTTTTGAGTATGGTGTTATTGGCCTCTGGGTGTTTAGGGAGAGCATCGTCAGACAACACAGGAGCTGGAGGTGCTGAGGACAACTGAGACTTCCGACAGGAGACCACTAAACCTGACATTTTGAGGCTTCACTAAATGGCAGCTTTAAGGCTTCCCAGTGTATGGTTTATGTACAGACTAAACTAACTGAACTACCTCAAGATACAACAACTACCTCAATCATACATACGCACCGCGCCGGTCCACGACCAGAGGGAACGATTGCGCAGCAGGATCATATCCTTTATGTTTAAGTGAGCTCCCCGATGTAAATGCCGTGAGGGGACACTGGGACAGGGGGAACCTCTAACAGCCACAACCTGAACCATAGAAGTGACACCTTTAAAGAAGGCTTGGACTTAGCTCACCACAAACCCTAGGGGGGGGAGGGAACTTTGCTGTCGCACGCTCGTATTGCAATCATTTGGGGGTGGGTGGAGGGGGGTCTCCAAGTACAGTTTTTCTTGTTTTCTATGCTTTCCTTCTTTCCCGTTTCCATCTCTTGCTCTATCTTCCCCTTCTTCATCACGGACAGAGGCAAACAACTACTAAGCCATCCACCACGAACAAGCAAGCACCATAGGGAAGCAACAGTAAAGGGTGATCTGGGGCCATATACAGGGCAGCTAGACACGCACAAGAGCACCTCACTAGCGAGCGATACCTCATTATTATTATACCAAGCACTCAAACAGTGCACAGCAGGTCAGCTCGCCAGCTGTGGGACCCTGGGTGATCACTTGTTCAGCAATAAGTAGCTCGGTCTTCTGTCTTCACAGAAGTACCTATTGTGTGTGTGTGTTTTTTTGTGGAAAAAAACAAAAGTTAAAGTAATGTTCTAGTTGGGAGAAAATGTCAATATTGCTCAGATATGAGTTTACTCGTCACATTTAGTCTGTAATTTACCATCGCCTGTTCATTTATGCAAGGGCGTTGTTTCTTGGGTGGACTCACGAATGTTCATTGAATTCAACTCAACTAAAACAGTCCGACCTGGCTTTGCATCAAATCTTTTTGTCAGGTGAAATCTGGTGCAAATAAGAGGAAAATCAGTATTATGGGTTGATAACTACTCAGCGAATTGAAGAGTCGATAAATTGCAGGAAACGACGATAAAATGCCAAAATAAATGTATTAGAAGTATCTAACAGCCTCTTCCTACCAGTACAGCGTTGTTCCCTCTCAATTACCGATCAGTCTAAATTACAATCCAAATTCTACATGACATCACTTAAGAATGCATTGACATATTACAGAATGATATGACAATATCTTGGAATGGCATGACCTTCCATACTACACAACACATATGTCAATTACAGAATGATATGGCAATATCATGGAATGGCATGACCTTCCATATTACACAACACATATGTCAATTACAGAAAGTCCCCATGACAGGGCTCAAAATCCTGCATTTGTCCGCACATCAGCATTTGTACTAGAATGTATCTCACGTACAACCGCACACTAGGCGCCCTGTATTTATGCCTCACAACAGTTCTTTATGCAATACTCTGTTGGGTCGAGGATAATAAATTTAGACCAATGTGTCTAAAACAGCGCTACTGAAAAAGCAGAAATGGCTGCTATCGTCAAACATGATACGTGGCAACGTGGCAGCGTTTCAGGGAGATTTGTACCAGTTTCTATGCACTTATGTTCTTGGACATCGACAAGGGGAAGTGCAAACTCTGCTTACTCTTTGATTCTCTCCTTCCACACCTGACAGTCTCCATGGAGTCAATATGCCTGTTTGTATCCAGCAGAAATCATTTGTAAGTGGTCTACTGGATTTTCCACAATAGTTCTATGTTTGGAAGCCCTATAAAGCAATATTAGGTATATTGGCGCATGTATCAGAAGTACTTTGAATTAACTTAATAGAAACTTGGGTAACTGGGCAATAGGCAGATGCCTCAGAACGGCTGGTAGGACTGGGGCTGTCAACTTGTCAGGTTGATATCCTACCTACGGCTGACCAAGAATCAATAACAAGTCAGTCCCGGTGTCTAGTGATGGCGGGTAGACAGATTCAGTCATCTGTTATGCCGATGTCTATGATAGGCTGCTAGGACTGGGCTACTAAGTCACCAGCAGATCTGTCATCCTAAAGGTCAGTAGGGCTGCCAGTCATCCCCATACCAGATAGGACCTGCCATGCGACTGGCTCTCCACGGCCATATGAACCTTCGGGAAGAGACACTTTATTAGGAAATCTCTCCGTTTATCCCCCAGACCTCCAAATTCTGCTGACTGAAAGAGTGATAGATCTCCAGACTTTGAATGACCTGCTTTTTTGTGCAGTACTTGTGGCTTCGCAACGTTGTAAATATTCTACACTCCTACTCAACTCACTGCTAGATAAGGCAGCGGTTGCTGCAGTTCCTACCACTGAAGAGGTTGAGCTAATGGGTTTTGCGCTGCTTGCTGTTCTGGCCACTGATTTGATTGAATTGACTTTTTAGCTGATCAGATGGCTCAACAGCACCTCTTTTCAAATGAATTGTTTCTGCCACTGCTTTGGGTAAACTTTATGGTCAGAAACTTAGGCCCCACTAGCAAAATGTGCCTAGAAGCGTACTATCTGCAATTACATTTACCTACAAACCCTTTTGTGAAAAACCTCCAGCCTTAAAAGTTTGAAAACCTTAAGAGGATTTGAAAATGGTACTTGTTTAAAAGTGCTTGCGTGACCCAGTCAATAATGTCCATTGCAAAGGCCCACACTTTACCTGCACTCTTCCCTCTGGTAGGAGGCCCCATGGAAGGGAAGGTACACCGTATTGACAATGCAGGCACAGGAGAACACGGGAAGATCCAGGAAGTGGCGCGAGGTTTGCATGCCCCCGGAGGTGCCATTTGGAAGGAGGTAGCAGGAGGATCTCTCCCCTCCCACTTCCAGGAACTGCTATCACTGCTATCACTGGATTAGGGTGCAGTGGGCCCCTCCCACACCTGGGCTCCGGTTACTCTGCGCCTGCTGCACTGCTGGTAGCTACGCCCATGCTCCATACAACATATGACCTCGTTGTAAAACAGGAGCCCATTTTGCTATCGCTGGCCAGGCTGCTGGCGCAAGACGCCTCTTAGTTTCCATTCTGAATAATTACCAAATAAAGAGACGGGCGCTGGAGCAGGAATCAAGAGCAGAGTTTATTTCTCATGAGGAGAGCCTGTCATTTCGGACACGAAACACGGTGTCTTTCAGGAAGTGCTCTAACAAGTGAGCTGAGACTCCGTCTTTTATACTTTACAAAACACGTGGCATTACAATCACGATATTGTGAAACAAGGAATAGGACATCCCCATAATCCTCGTGTCAATCCTACCCCACATGTGTTCACAATAGGGACCCTTGACCTGCTGATAAGAGGGGAGGGCAATCACGCAGCTGAGTGCTCCGTCAACTGTTTAGGATGTGTGCGCCTGATCATGGCCCAGGGGGTGGGGTGGCCAGGATCAATAGTGGGTCCTTTGAAGAGGAGTGACTCCATACAATGAGCAGTAAACAGCATCTCCTGGCTTAGGTGATGACCTTAGACATGTGTGGACAGCCAATCGCGGAGGGAGGGTTTACTAACAGAGGGGTTATTCATGAAAGGAGAGGAGGTGCTGGTCAGGCGCGGCCGTGACTCCCAAGGACAGGGTCTTGCAGAAGAAGAAGGTTTATGACTTGCCCATGTGAGGAGAAGGGAGGGGGAGCCAGGGTGGACACAGGGACAGAGTCGCATAGAGAGAGAGATCTTATGACCCGCACATGAGAGAGCGGGGGCAGTCAGGTGCAGCTGGGGAGGGCTATGTCAGCTAAGGCGAAGGATGCCTCTTCAAGAGGGAATGGGGGGGAGGGTTTGCGTGGGTCAAGCAGAAGGGCTGCCTTTCAGGGCAGGGTCGCGCAGAGGGAGAGGGCTTCATGGTTTATGCATGTGAGAGAGAGGGGGGGGGTTTCAAATACACGCAGAAGGGAAACCGGTGATTCTAATCTTAGGCGGGCAAAAGGCCAGGGTGCCTAAAATGGCTGTCATGTACACATGGGTACAGGCCTTTGCTGGCAGAGGGATGCAGTCAATGCTTTACAGTATTCATGGTGCGCGCAGGGAGAGGAGTGGGAAAAGGGAAATGAACGTTGCTTATGTACATCAATATTTCTAATTTTCTACAGTCGCCCCTTTTTACATAGCAAAAGTTCATTTTCGTAATCGATGATGGTACATATAAACAGGCGCGGTCGCAGAATTAGCATTGTCAATATTAGCATATGGCATATAATCATGGGCAGTTGATGTGTTTGGCAGAATGCAGCACATAGGAGATTGCATTTGTCGAGTTCCTATCATTTCAAAGCACTACATAGCATAAATGTTTCTGACTTAAAAATGTGACCAATGAACATTTTGACCAAGTAGTTGAGGGTGGAATTCAGTTCAATACACAAGATCTCTTCGTCACAGTGTCTTTTTTGGTAGTGAGCCATCACTGGTAGGCTCTAGTCCGTGTACTTTCGTTGGCGCTGTTGAGCACCGGCGGTGGAGCTATAGGTCCAGCTCGGTTCTATCCTTACGCGTTGCAGGGTGCGGTCAGTCCTCTGCTGTTAGACCACAGTCCTGTTCCCTAAATAATCCGTTTGGCGGCGCCTTATGCTCGGCACCTATATTTCCATGGCAACACCCTATTCCCACTTGAATGCAGTTCTTCCTTTTGGCAATAAGTCACGTGAAAAGAGGGTGTGTGTTGTTCAAATAGTCGATAGGAGAGAGGGCGGAGTTGGGTCAGAGTTCCTGGGACACACAAAAGGGACCAAGGGAGCAAAAGGATAACAAGCAGGCAGGCCCATCAGTCGGGCCCAAAGAAGGGGGACGGAGACTTCAGGCACACGTGGGTTAGCAGGCGGAGGGCTTCAGGGCAGCCCGCCAAGTTTCATTTTCCACGTTTGGAATTGCTGTCTCGTCCCGTATCTTGTTGCTCTGCAGCTCCACCTTTGGTCGAGGTCACACGTGTCCCAAGATCTGCAGCCAGGCTGTACGTCACGTCCGACCCTTCTCCTCCGGTGATCATGAATCTTTGAATAGGTACAAAACAGGTTTTTAGAGAACTGGCAGAAGAAGACATCTATGCATGTGAATTCCTCCCTCAATCCTACGCATTTGGGAGATACGCTCATTGGTCACAGTCAGAGGTCTATTACCAGGCAGTGCATATGTCGGCATTCTTATTGAGTTCATGTCAAGTTTATTCATCATCTATATATGCCACATATAGAGAAAAGTCAGACTCTTATCAACTGTGCATTTCATCAAATTCAACATTTCGGAACTTCCAGGGAGTCTCGTTTTTCTAACCTTAGCCTTAACAGTTCTAACATTTTCCTTCAAGGCTGGCTAACCTTTTCAAAGCAGGGCAGGGGTGCCATCATCGAGAGTCAAGTAAAACAGGGTTTTCTCGAGGGACGACAGTTACTCATGGTCATCATGTTTTATATCCGGGACAGCAGCTGGGGTCTATCAAATGGGGCGGGGATGCTTCGGGTGCTCGCGCTTGGGTGCAAAAGGGGGTGGGGCAATCTGGGCATTGGGGGTCAATCTAGACGTTGGCGTTCGTCTCTAATGAACAGAAATAAGGTGCCACTGACATACAGTTCCCCTATAAATGGCCAGATTGGGGGACCTTAGTCGTCTTACCTGTCCTTTCCTTCTCAGCCAATTTGAGTTCAATTATTTTGCAGAAGGGAGAGGTAGTAATATGGCGAGATACAATCATTTTAGTTTCGGTCAATTTCGCTGAACACCTTCGCGTTCAATAAGTATCCAATCAGACTGGTGCCAGCGAGGCACGTTTTTACCATAAAAAGGAAGAGGAAATAGGGAGACTCTCGTAGAGAGTGAGAGTCGTCCGTAATCTAAACGAGCCATTTGGTACACGTATGACATGTAGAGAGAGAGAGAGATAGAGACAGACAGACAGAGACAGAGACAGACAGATATAGGAAAAAGGGAGAAAGATAGAGAAAGAGAGAGAGACGTGTACAAAAATGGGTCATTCAGTGCGTTCTCAACACAGAACAACAGGGGGTCAGGTGACGGAGAGACGCAACAGAGGGAGAACATAAACCCCTATAGTACACACACACACTCAGACGAAGGAAGATAGTACATGTATTACATATATATAAGACATTCATGACAAAACAGAAAACAATAGTTGGCCAACAAAATCCATATTATATCCTACGTATCTTTACTATCCTATTTATCTACGTGCTTAGCTCTTTCTACCCTTCCCTCCTTTTCCTTCTCGCTTGTTATCTCTGCGAGCGTTCTCAGTTGCCAATACTTACACCTCGGTTAGTCGATGAGAAATTAACCTGGTCGCGCTATTTACCCATGGTTGGATCTTAAACCATTTTCAGTTTCTTCCTTCGGTGGGAAGTTCCTCAGGCTGGGGCAACGGCAAGCATTGATCGGGAGAACAGTCGGACAGCTTAGTTATATCTATAGGAGTGTGAGAAAGGGGGCAGTGCATTTGAACATCAGCAACATTTCTAACTTCCCAGACGGGTGGTGCCTGGGTACCCTTACCTCAGGACTTTCCCTAGTCCTTTCCCTATCTAATTAAACGTCATAATCGCGTTATCTAGCGTGCTAATGTCGAGTCAATTTCCGCCATTACAGTACCCGTCAAGTTTCTTATGTCAGTCCATCCTCCCAGTCGTTACGTTCTAAGGAGGAACAGTCATGTTTAAGTCTACGTCTTTTAAAAACTTATCGTCATAAGGACTATGCACATATTCCCTCCTTCCCTTTTCGTCGGTGGTTCGATCATCGCTCTCCCACACTTCAGCCGACGTTTTGACGTGACCTGCAGAAGGGAGGAGAAAGAAGGGGTGGGGGGCAGCATTCAAAGCACATCAGCATGCAGTAGTCCGAAAATGTTTTTACCTACCACATACTCGACCTATCTCCACGTACTGCATTTCTTTACCATCTCGGCGTTTAAGCCCAGAGGGACCAGTAATGTCAGATAGATAACCATTGGCGATCTGCGTATCTACATGAGTTACTTGGTCGCAACCCCTTTTGTTGGGTGCAAGGGTGGCGGTCAGGTGGCATTTCTGTGGTGTCGTTTTAAGGGCGTCTAAAACACTTTTCCGGCTGCCTGCGACACATAATGTAGCTGCTAAATATCTGGTCCTTTTTAACCTTCAGCTTTCATCATACTTATTCTTCGCTCACAGTAGCAAAACATCCAAAACTCATTAATGCAACCGCTACAACTATGCTTTCTTTTTCAAAATACTTTTAATAAAAAGTGTTGATGTATAAATACAGGGCTACAACCCAGTGGACCGGCCACGGAGCAGATTGGAACTGTACATAAAAAGAACGAAGTTGGTGGCAGTTCATTGCATAAAGTGCAGCAGTGCAATAAAATCGTATCAAACTTCCCTACAGAGCAAGCATGATGCATGTCAAGAATTCAGTTTTTCAATTAATTCATTAATTCATTATCCAAATGCTCATTCACTGTCTAAATTACACCAATTCATTTTCCAAATCATAATTAGTACCCACCCTAAGTCAGTTCATTGTCCAAACATATGATCAATATCTGTATTGCTTTCTTCTCTAAGCACATAATCACTATCCATCTTATCGACTTTCATTGTTCAAAAATGCACACGTATCTCAGAGCATCAAGATTCGAGCAATCCGGGTGAACAGGGAGTTTGAAAGTTTTGTTTCGTGTATCGGCGCCATTTTGGGCGAGGTCAGGCAGGTTCCAGCATAGTCAGAATGTCTCCAATGACTCGTGGTTGGACCAGAACCTTCCGTTGGTAGTTCAAAAAGTTTTGCACAATGTGGTAACAGTCTAACAACAGTCAAAGAGTGGGGAGGGCGGCAACAATTTTTCCTACCGGGTCATTCTGGTGTTCCTCCGGAACTGAACAAGTCTGTGCCGTGGCTGCATTTTAGCCATTTCCAACCCGAGGCTGGCGCCGGCAGGAGTGCGTCGATGTCGCAGATCCCAGTGAGGGGGACGGGGGCGCCCATGCAGAGGGGTCGGGGGGCCCCCCGGCTCTCATAGAATCTTCAAAGTTGAGGAGAGAAGGCATGGGACGTGCGCTCGTCCCGGGCAAAAGACCGCTTTTCGATGTGGACCCTCTTTAAGCAAAGAGCGTTGGGGTGCCGCTGGAAGCCTCCACCTGGAGGGAGGTGGGGGCGGCTCGTTCGCGTCACCTCCCCCTTCCAGCGACTCCGCGCCGCTCCTCGGCTCCACCGCTTCGGTATTGGCCGTGCCGGCTATTGAAGATGGGGGGGGGGGTCGGTGGCTGAGGCAAGACATTCCCCCCCCCTTCTGACATGTGGCGGGACTACTTGCAATTGTCCAGGCGCTGACATGTGGCGGGACTACCTACAATTGTCCATGCATTGACATGTGGCGGGACTACCTGTAAGCGCCGCCGTCCTTGCCTTGGCTTCGGCCTTCTTTGCGGACCGGATCAGGTGAGAGTGAGAGGGGGGGGGGGTGGTCGGAGGCTGAGGCAAGACAGCCCCCCCCCCGTGGCCTGCAGGGCAGCAGAAGAGGAGAGATGGAGAGGTCCTTATGATTCTTTGGGCCGTCTGCCCAACAGCCTCTCCTTCTGACCGCGGCCAGGCGAGCCCCGCATGCCTCGAGGCCTCGCCTTCCGGATGGGCGTAACCACGGACCTGTTGCACTTCGGGAGCTTCCGGAATGGGGGTAGGTACCTATTGATTTGTATCTATTTCATGTGACCGTTATTTGGGCGTGGTGGGCAATGAGGCAGACATGTTTGGAGCAGGAGTAGGCAGCGTAACCTAGCTACCTCGTGGCTGTCTTGCTGTCAAATCTCCGCCATTTTATATTTCTTATTACGAACTTTTTCTAATGTTTCTTATTTTTAGTGAAGTCAAGAGCTCATCAGGGGGTTACTGACTTAGCCTGATTTCTTTTTATTTTTCCTTCTCTTCCTTAGCGTGTTTCGAGCTAAAACTTTCTGTTAGTAGGGAACGGTGATCACTTCATATTTTTATGTGTCCTTTTCACTAGGGGGTACTTCTGGACGGACCAGACGAGTTCCCTCCAATAAATGGTCCGGGGTGGAACGAGATTATCGATCAAAAGGGGAACATATATTCCTTCATTAGGGTATCATCCTGGACAGACCAAGCGATGTACTTCCACTTACTAGGGTAGCCTCCTGGACGGACCAGATGGTCTACTTCCACCAAATGGCCCATGAGTGGGGAGCATATGTCCTCCATAAGGGTAGTCTCCTGGGCAGACCATGCGAGCTACCCCCCAAATAACCAATCAGTGGGGAGTGGGTAGGACTGACGAATTCACAAAGGGGCATAACCTACCCTTTACTACTTGCAAAGACTAGATAGAATATTTCTACTCCACGTTGTTTGCAGGCAGAAAATACCTCAAACGAAACAATTCCTGGAACAACAATGTCCAGGCAACCAATCAATCAGTGGGGAGAAAAACAGGCATGACGGATTACAACGGGGACAAATGTCTGCATTACCTGCCCTTCGCTATCCAAAAAGGAAGACAGAATATTTCTACTCGTCTCAGTTTGTAGATAGGGAAGATCTCAAAGAGCAACGATCGATTATTAATCGATTTCAAACAATCAGTGGGGAGAAAAGTAGGCATGACGGATTACAACGGGGACAAAAGTCTGCATTACCTACCCTTCTCTATCTGCAAAGAGGGACGAACGTTCCTATTCGCCGCTGTTTGCACACAGAGAATGTCTCGTTCTCAAGAAGAGAACCAATATTTCAAGTAGCATCCAAAGCTAAATGAACCAATACCAACAATATCAGTATACAAATACCGATTCCAATACAATCAATCAATCAATCAGATGGATAAAACCATCCTTCCAATCAGGCGCAAAACGCCCTACGTAATCTTACCCGGACCGGACCATACGGACAGTTCTTCGTTTTCCTCCTCCAGCGCCCGATTGTTCTCTTTCTCCATGCAGCATTCCTGTGGGATTCCAGTCCGGACAATAGGTCACTCAAGAGAGGTCCGTTCAGAATCGGTGAAGTTCTTTCGATCGGCAGCCGGGCGAGGGCCCTCTCAAGGCAGGTATACTCCGATCATTGTAGATGTTCACTTCTTCGTCTGGATCTCTCTTACCGGACCTTATGTCACTGATGGGCCCCACGTTGGGCGCCAATTGTAAAACAGGAGCCCATTTTGCTATCGCTGGCCAGGCTGCTGGCGCAAGACGCCTCTTAGTTTCCATTCTGAATAATTACCAAATAAAGAGACGGGCGCTGGAAGCAGGAATCAAGAGCAGAGTTTATTTCTCATGAGGAGAGCCTGTCATTTCGGACACGAAACACGGTGTCTTTCAGGAGGTGCTCTAACAAGTGAGCTGAGACTCCGTCTTTTATACTTTACAAAACACGTGGCATTACAATCACGATATTGTGAAACAAGGAATAGGACATCCCCATAATCCTCGTGTCAATCCTACCCCACATGTGTTCACAATAGGGACCCTTGACCTGCTGATAAGAGGGGAGGGCAATCACGCAGCTGAGTGCTCCGTCAACTGTTTAGGATGTGTGCGCCTGATCATGGCCCAGGGGGTGGGGTGGCCAGGATCAATAGTGGGTCCTTTGAAGAGGAGTGACTCCATACAATGAGCAGTAAACAGCATCTCCTGGCTTAGGTGATGACCTTAGACATGTGTGGACAGCCAATCGCGGAGGGAGGGTTTACTAACAGAGGGGTTATTCATGAAAGGAGAGGAGGTGCTGGTCAGGCGCGGCCGTGACTCCCAAGGACAGGGTCTTGCAGAAGAAGAAGGTTTATGACTTGCCCATGTGAGGAGAAGGGAGGGGGAGCCAGGGTGGACACAGGGACAGAGTCGCATAGAGAGAGAGATCTTATGACCCGCACATGAGAGAGCGGGGGCAGTCAGGTGCAGCTGGGGAGGGCTATGTCAGCTAAGGCGAAGGATGCCTCTTCAAGAGGGAATGGGGGGGGGGGTGTTTGCGTGGGTCAAGCAGAAGGGCTGCCTTTCAGGGCAGGGTCGCGCAGAGGGAGAGGGCTTCATGGTTTATGCATGTGAGAGAGAGGGGGGGTGTTTCAAATACACGCAGAAGGGAAACCGGTGATTCTAATCTTAGGCGGGCAAAAGGCCAGGGTGCCTAAAATGGCTGTCATGTACACATGGGTACAGGCCTTTGCTGGCAGAGGGATGCAGTCAATGCTTTACGGTATTCATGGTGCGCGCAGGGAGAGGAGTGGGAAAAGGGAAATGAACGTTGCTTATGTACATCAATATTTCTAATTTTCTACATCGTAATGCGGAAAATGTACTGCTTGAGCCCCCCACCTTCAACAGGGAAAGATTGATGGCTCAATCCTTCTCAGGCAATGCAGTTAGAATCTGGAACTCGCTTCCTCCACCTCTAACCGGACCTTCAAAACTGACCTCAAATCTCTTCTCTACCAGAACTAATACATCCCTTTTCATTCCCTCAAGGAAGTTCTTTCAATATTGTGAATGTGTAATCTATGCCTGTACGGTCTTCATCCTAATGTTTTTTTTGTGTGACTGCCATCTATTGTATTATTTTACTTTTTCTTCTTTCTCGTTTGCATCTGTCACGTGTAAATATGTGAAATTCTCCTCTTATAAGGTACATGGGCCTCATTTATGAGAAATGACGCATCGCTGCGTGAAAGCAGCGATGCGTCACTTCACAGTGCGCACTCCTTGCGGCATCAATGATGCGTCATATTTAGAGTATGACGCATCATTGCGCAAAGATTTACAGATACGTCAGTATTTCTGACGTATCTGTATGGCGCAAAAGTGACGCATTGCTGGAGTGTGACACAAAAGTGACGCAACTCCAGCAATGTGTCCTTTCACATGGGGCAAGCCCCATGTGAAAGGGCCTGCGTCAGTCTTACGCCTGCTGTGAGGCAGGCGTAAGATATTGACGCATTTGCATCCTAGAAGTGGCGCAGTGAAATCTTATAGATTTCACTGCGTCACTTCCATGACCCTTTCTTGCGTCAATACGCCCCCCTTGCATACATTATACCTGGCGCAGGTATAATGTGGCGCAGGGGTTTACAAAGTGACGCATCAACCTAGATGCGTCTCTTTGTAAATATGGCGCAACAAGGTGCATTTTTTACGCTACTGGTGCGTCACAAAAAGTGACGCAACGGCGACGTAAAAGTGACGCACAGCCTCATAAATGAGGCCCATGGTTCTACTGTGAAGCGCTCCGACGCCTTTGGGTAAAGTCCGCGCTATATAAAAATGCATTGAATAAATACATTAAATAACATGGACCTAGGTTGTGTCAGGCTCGCGCAAAGCGGGGGTCCCTGGTTCAGACCGGACCTTGACGCACGCACATACGTGCACTTTTACATGCTGTCAACGCTGCCCCTGAGTTACTCCTACCCTCCACTGAGACGTCAGCTTAGCTCCCGGTTTATTACCGAACTACAGCTGCCGGTGTGTTTGGACACGGATCTGTCACCGACGGTCCTGTACAGATGCGGGGAAGCAATATAAAACGTATCTGTTCGAACATGTTACTGGGTTAACGTGTCCGCTCTCCCTGCTCATTGTATTTTTTTTTCTACTAGCCTTGGGCTATTGTGTAATATCCGTTTTCCCCATGTTTAGACAGAGTCTTTAGCTGTTAGCTATACTGCGCAAAATGGCCCAAAACGCTTCAGGTGCAAAAAAATCCATTAAAACACAAAAGGGCCCCGCCCCCTGCTTGGTTAATTACAGGCAAGCTGACATGTCAAGAGCTGAGAAGTAGCAGCTGCCCGTTGGCATACAAGCGCGAGACTTTAGAGGCCTGGCTGATAAGGCGTGGTGACGCAAGCACGCATATATCAACCTCGCGCGGTTCCACTACAGATATCCCTTCGATTCTCGGCGAAATACCGCAGATTCTTGCAGCTTTCTTCCAGATACACTTAACATCTGCCTTTCAGCAGTTGCAACATATGAAATTATACAAGTCAGCTAATTTTGCATGTTCCTGGAAATTGAAACGCTTTCAACTTGCCCTAGAGTTCCTTTCTGTAATCATGTGTTTTCTTTCTAATTGCTCTTCACCGTGAAGTGGGTTTGAGGCTGTCATTAACTCTCGCATGCCATCGCTCTTTAAATTGCTCAAATTAAATACCACGCGCCCTGCTTTCTGGGTGTTGTGCAGATTAAATTATAACATCTGAACTCTAGGCATTCTCCTGGCGTGGGAGGGTTTTAGGCAGAAGATGCGTCTATAATGGGGGGCAATGGGTTCAAGTAGTGGGCAATATTAATGTAGTGGTGGAATGGAAGGGCACACCCAAATGAGGAGTCACCAACCCACCCGGAAGTGCTTAACCACACTGACAGAAAACACAACTACACAGAAGGACCCACCCAACAAAAGAGCCCCTCTCCCACTAAAGACACCCAGTACTTATCATACTACAAAATGTTTATTTGTTGGTAAATTGCCAGATAAATATACCAGTAATCCCCCCTCCCCCTCCGAAGATGTGTACTGCCCCCGATACTAGGACCAGAAGCAACAAAGATGGAGGTCCATTGGGTGTGTCCAAGACACTAGACTGGGAAAACAAAAAACGACCTCCCCCCTCAAAGCCCTAACCCACTGATCTTTGAAGGTTAGAGTTACTACAACTCACCTCAAAGTTCTCTCACCTGGATCTCTGCCTACCTTATTTATGGTCGCCAGAACAATGGTGCTCAATGCAACAAGCCCATTCCAACAGCCACACCTACTCTACCAAACCTCTCGCCTGCCCCTGAGAGGCAAACCCTTCTTCCCAAAGCTAACATTAAGCTTGTCTTACCCTCGTATTTCTGCTGATCACCACCATGGATCCTATGCTGTGATGTCTACGCCACGCCCCATCACCCTGAGATCTGTAATTGACTTTCATGCCATCCTAAAAAATAGTCTTGTCAATACTCTTTCAGCACAGAAGCTGAAATAGATGCCTACAGCTTCCTGTGAGAAACCAAATGTCATACTGGCTTGACAACAGCTCCACCGCCTTCCTATAAAACCTTCAGCATAGCCGCCCACTGCCTTATCCACCCAACCATTCACGCTCGCCATTGTAGTGGTGTTCTGATCCCCCATTCTTCGATGATTTTCTTGCAGTGTCTCTTTTCCTGGAAACCTATGCAATTGGAATTGTGACCATGGACGATTTCAGACTCTGGGCAGACTGTATACCTACCAGAGTCCAACTCAAGAATAGAAGGTCCTATGCTTCACCCAGTCAGTGACCCTAAGCACAGAGAGGGACACACATTCATTATGTTTACTCACAACCTTGTTAAGTCTGACAACGCTGCCCACCTCGGATCACTCCTTTATTTCTATGCATTTCTCAAGCCTGAACTACAGCTACAACCATCACAACAGAAAAATTGCACCTATTATCCTAAAGAGCCACTGCAAAAGGTGCCAGCAAGGATTGGTTTAAGGACACCAATTTAACCTTTGATACGAACCCTTTAAACCTTGATGCCCACTTGTACAAATAAACATCCACTGCCCTGAAGTTGATCGCAGTCAACAGAAGAAAATTTACAGTGGGCAATAAACCGACTAACAAATAGGTCAGCTATGAGCTAGTGGAAATGAAGCAAACTAGTCACAACATGGAGCACACATTGCACATGTCTTCATTGACAGAAGATAAGTTTCTATGCAAGAGACACAGGGGAGACCCCCTGAAGAAAGCCTAAAGGCCTAAGTTGCAAAATGCATTAATGAGGACTCCAGCCAATGGAAGGAGATTTTCAGCATTTTTTTAGAACTGTCCAACACAGATATGCCTGTGCATCACAGCAAACATACATTATGACTCCAAGATTATCAATGTCCCTGAGTCTATTCCTAATAACAGAGTAACATTTCATTATCCTTCCTCTGCTGCATCAACTCTTACAACTTTCAGGCTTTGAGAAGCCAAGGCATCCAAAAAACTATTCACTGAAACTAAAGACCTCCAACCTAGCTATGGAGCCGTTCCCAGCCACATCCATTAAACAAATCCTCTTTTTGCTTGTTAGGGACATCTTGAATATGATAAATGCAGCCCTTTCCAAGACAAGTGTTCCTGGCAAACGGCAACACAACCTCATTACATTGCTTCTGAGAAAACATCAGTAGTTCTGAAGATGTTGGCAAGTTATCAACCAATCTTGAACCTAGCTTACCCCGGCGAGCTCATGGGAGTGAAAGACATGACACTACTTCAGGAACATATGAAATCGCTCCATCTACTCCACAATCTTCAGTCAGTATGAGTCAGTATGCAGGCCAACCAGGGTCAGAAAATCAACCATTACCAATCTCAGAGAATCTACTGTACGTTAACTAACTGCAGATAACTATTGTACCTTAACCAGCGGCAGATAATCTACTCTCTAAGGATGAAGAGTAGCAATCAGCCTTAATTCTCCTTGACCTCGTCGCTTCCTTTGACATGGTGGATCATTGGAATCCTGCAGGAAAGGCAGGAATATTGTGCAGGTTAGTCAGGAATTGCCTAGGATAGTATATATTGTTTTTTTCAAACAACTCTCCGAATTTAATCAGCTTCTTGATTGTGTCATGTGGTAAATCCTAAGGATTGCCACTCTAATGCTTGCTTGTCAACGTCTACTGGCGACCTCTTGCACAGCCTACCATGCAAAACAGTGTGAGAGTCCAAATGTTTCAACCCTAACACGTAAATCTACTTGAAGAACGATCTTGATAACTGAGGTAACACTACTCCACCATTTTTTTATTAACTGAGATATGGATTAAGATCATCAACTGAAATGATCATCAAAGCCAATCACATTTTTATTACGGCAGGAGAATACGCCTATCAGTGTAAAAATTATGTTTCACCTGAAGACCGTTAACAAAATCATGACAACCCTTTACGTGCTGCGCAAATTTTCGTGCTGTGATGGCGAAATAAAGAGTGGGCGGGGTTCGGACGGCCCCTGGCCGTCCTCCGCGTACACGCCCACTGTGACATCAGACGGCCGGGGCCGTCCGCATCACGCAAGGGGTTAATAAGTACTGTGTCAACTCTCCACCCAACCCTCCCAACCCAACTCGCTAATGTGTAAGGGCAGGGATCCTAAAAAATATCTGGGAATTGATACTAATGATAACTTATTTTTATATAGGTCTTCAGTTGACTATATAGCACTCCACTGCTTTTTGGCTAGGTTCCTGCTACATATAAAAACATTGCTAAGTACAGTAAATTACAGATTACCCAGTCTAGAGTTACTCAAATTGTAAAACTTAATTCAAGGGATAATTATAAGTTTTGCCTTTGGAAATATAGGCTAGTTCAAAATGTGATGTTCATTAATTTCGGTATTCTTAGTTTTTAGTAATTGCTCTGGTTCTAACTTCTCTGTTATAAATAAATAATTTATAAATTATCAATAGTCATAAAAATAAATACTACAAAAAATGTCATGCCACGACGAGGACAGACGTGCCGTGCTTCCGAAGTACTGTTGGAAAACATAAAAATAGCTCAGATAGGGTCCTGATACTAGTTATGTGTTGGGAGCTGCAAGACAGGAACCGAGAGCTCCCTAACAAAAGAAGACAAAGAGATGATAGGTATAAAACTAACCAGTTATATAAGGGTCGCCGAAGATTCACCACGTACGACACCTAAAACACCATGCAACGTCGACCACAATCAACCATCATAGCCTCACATGCACGAGCAGATAGATGGGTCATCCCACCAAAAGTAAACAAGTAAACAAAAAATAAGGCAGAAAGTAGTTGCAGCTGTGACGTCATTCGGAAACTCCAAGCCTCCGTCAGCAAAGCACCCTGAGCACGCATTTCTGAAGAGAGTCTGAAAGATTAGCTGACCCGTCCTCGGTCAGCAGGGCTTCAAGCCACCTCTGGACTAAACTGCACGGTGCTTGAGGCAGGGGAGATGTTACCAGATGACACTCAGACGTCTCCCACCCGAATTCTGATAGGCCAGGAGGCTCCGATTATGCTTCTCTTTTTTTTACTACTTTATTACAGCAGCCAATCACAATAGACCTTTGTAAAACACTACATATCCTATGATACTCGACTATCACATGACCAACCATAGAGCCAGTGCCCTATATAACACCTTCGCCACGTCATAGTATCCTCTTTCTTTGCTGCTTCGCAACCGGTTAAGTGCACTTCAAATTATTATCTGTTGCGATATTGGTTTTCAGTTCAGGTTGTTTTTCATGTGTAGATATTCATAACATTGCCTGTTTCATTATGCCTATTCACTGTTGTTTCCTTTGATCTGGTGTGCATTAGCGTGCTCGGCGTGACCCCCCTCGTCTATTTACCTGTCCGCGGGGCCACGCCGAGTTACTGGTGAGGGAGCAATTATCCTCCCAGCAGAGCGCTTGCAGCCCATGCTTGATTTTGGTGGTGCGGGAGCTTGGAAGCGAGGCTGCGCATCTGCCTGCCGCACGGTACTCTTTCATTGTTACTCACGCTGGGCAGCCTCCGGCATATGCGGCAACCATTTTGGATGCTAGGAGGCTTGAAATGAATGCGCAGAGATGCGTATAAACATTCTCCTGGTCCCTGGCCCTCGTGTTGCTCCCTACTGGCGCCCTGTGGCTCGATCTGTCTCTGGGTTGGAAACTTGGCAGAGGCTTTGCCGAGAGTGGTGTATGCAGGCAGTCCCTCCACATTTTAATAATTATATATTGCCTGCTTTGGGGTATATTGCTGCTCCACCATTAATAATCCTACACAGGGTTAGTTTGATTCCATCCCTTCCTCCTGGGACCTTGTTTTCTCTGCTTTGCAGGCCCTGACTTATTGACAGGATTTTATGAGGAGGATTTTTCTACAATGACCCTGCTGAGTCATTGGAACAAGACTTGGTTGAGTCATTTGATATGGGGGGGTACAACATTCATTGAACAAGGCCCTTTATAAAGCCATTGGGCCTCTAAAACGCCACCTCTGTGCCTACGCAAAGCAACAAGGTTGGGTGCCGGCCCCTCAGGTGCGAACCAAGTCCAGTGGCAAGTCCCATAAGGGCCCTCACGCTACTGACTTTGCGAGACTGGCCGACTCGCTTACCTCTGATGACGCGTACAGTGTCCCTAGTAAGCCATCTGTATCAGACCCTTTCCAGGAAGATGAGTCTATATCTTCATCTAACCAAGGCTCAGACCAGGAGGAGGCACCTGGACCCAGCAAGCGAAGACGCAAAATGCATCACGCCGAGCCCCACCCTCAACCGAAACTGCTCACGTTTGAGCCCACCGACATTGTTCACCCTAAGTCCACGGCCTGGCTCCCACCTCAGCAAGTGGCGGTCTACGTGCAGGCCAAGCCTTTGACAAAGAGGTTCGTGCGAGGCTTTGCTCCGATTGCCCAGGGCCGGATTTACCCCGGAAAGTTGCGGAGACTCATGAGGTGGACCCGACCCTGGTCACATACCTTGAAAAAGTTTGCGAAGGACCCAAAAAAGGGGATTGCAGGGCCTGGCGACTCTGCCAGGACAAATTCTTGGGTCTCTGACTAAAATCCTTGGGCCCCGGTTCCAAACGAAGGAATCGGCCATGGCCATTGACCCTGACAAACTCATAGGGTGGGCACAACGTACGGTCTGCCAATTGGGCAATGTGAATTGCGCTATGTCCAACAAGTGACGAAGGTCATTTTTACTGAAGCTGGACCCCAAACTTGCAGAGCTGGCATCATCAGAGGCCGGCCCAATTGTGCAGGGGTTCCAGTTTGATCCGCCATTCTTGAAAGAGCTCTCTAGGTACGTTGCTATCTTCAGCAACCTGGACAAAGTGCAGGGATCCCTTCGCAAGGTATTCAGAACAGGTTTTAGCAGGACCGGACCATTGCGAGGGCACTGGGGTTACCAGCAGGGCCCTCAGAGGGGTTAATATCAGCAACAGCTTGGTGGTATCAGGACCCCAACAACCCCACCTTCTACTCCTCTTGCCTTGCCAACGAAACCCCTTCAGGTAGGGTCACTATGGAGAACCCAAGGAGACATTCAGGACTCAGCGACCACAGGTGAGACTGATTCTCTGTTCAGAAGTAGTTTCGGGGGGGGCAGGATTCAGTTTTTTCTGCAGGCTTGGCAAGCGATCACGCAAGATGCTTGGGTTCTAGAGACAGTGCAGGACTACGAACTAGAACTTTACAGCTTCCCTAGACAGTTGTGCCTTCCCCCGTAATGTCTTTTTCCCGTCAAGAGCAAGATTATATCTCCTCCAAGGTTCACACCCTCCTGAAAAAAGGGGCATTGGTGATCATGGACCCTCATCCACTTGGGTTTCTCAGTTGTGTCTTCCTGGTGGAGAAGATAGGGGGCAGCTCTCGACTTGTACTAAATCTCAAAGAATTCAATGGCTGGGTGGTATATCGTCACTTCAAGATGGAAGTCATCCATCGGTTGTGAGCTCTTCTCCGAATGGGAGATTGGATGGTCCGATTGGATTTAAAGGACACATATCTTTCCGCCCTATCCTATTTTCCTGCCTCACCACTGCTTTCTGCAATTCAGGTGGCAAGACGTCTGCTATGAGTACAAAGTCCTGTCCTTCGGCCTTTCCTATGCTCCGTGGTGCCTCACAAAGCTCCTGCAGCCAGTAGTAGAGTTATTGAGGGCTCGGGGCGTCCGGCTAATTGTTTACCTGGACAACATCATTATTATAGTGCATTGCCTTCTTCTAGTAGTCACTCACCTGGAATGGTTGATCTCCCTGCTCCAAGAGTTGGGATTCATTGGGAACTCGCAAACATCGATTTTCATCCCTTCTCAAAGCATAGAGTTTCTGGGGTTTCAGATGGATTCTCTCAGCTACCAACTGATTCTTTCACCTCAGAAGGTCAAGAATATCAAGAAAGAGTTGAGATTGATTCTGAACAGTCAGCCTGTCTCCTGGCGTTCAATTGCCCGGGTATTGGGTTTGCTAGCCTCATCGATACAGGTCATCGTTCCTGGCCCCCTTCACTATCATGTGCTGCAGAGACTCAAAATTCAGCATTCCCAGAAAGGCCTCAGCTATGCCGAAGAGATTTTTCTCTCAGAGGAAGCGAGATCGGTGATGTCATGGTGGTTGGATCACATGGAGGCTTGGAACGGCAGAGCAATCTTTGGCTCAACTCCAGAAATTGTGATTGAGTCAGATGCCAGCCGTTGGGGTTCCGGAGCCAGGTGTGGCCCAGTTTCCACAAAGAGCCGCTGGTCTCAGAACAAACTCTCCCTGCACATCAATTGTGCAGCGGCCACAGAATATAGCTGCATGCCCGCTTTTCGCACCACCTAAGCACGGCATGCATCAGACCTTTTACTCCAACTCCATTGGCTACCGATTGAGCAGAGAGTCCATTTTAAGACCCTGTGTATGACACACGATATCTTCTTTGGCCTGGGGCCACATATTCTGAGTGAGCTGTGCTCCATGTATGTCCTGACGCAAGACGTGCGCTCGACAGATCTGTATTTGGCCTGTGTTTCACAGGTATGCAGGTCAAGAGCAGGGGGGCACTCGTTTAGGGCACTTGCCCCAACCCTTTGGAACGCAATCCCTCTTGCCGCTCACTGCATGCAAGACCATTGGGCCTTCAGAAAAATGATCAAGACGTGGCTCTTCTCCAACCATTAGCCTCCTACCCCTACCGTTCTGCCAGATTTAGCGCTGGGACACCCTGTTGCCCGGGTAGCCATGCACTCTATAAGTGTCCCTAACATAACATAACATAACATAACATAACATAACATAACATAACATAACATAACAATAGCTCCTGGCAGGTTCCTTTGCAATTCGCAGTCTCTTGCTGGTGAAGACGTATTCCTGCATCTAGCTGCACGGTTCGCTATGTGAACACACCGGGTGGGACGAAATCTCTCAATCTGGGAGAGATTGCCAAGGATTTTTGGCACTTTTGCCTTCAGCACTGAATCTCAGTGGTGGCAGAATATCTTCCGGGCCAGAGCAGCACAGTGGCGGATTGGCAGTCCCGACATCTATGGGATTTCAGTGACTGGAGGCTCCATCCCAGAGTTTTCCATGCATTAAATCATCTTTGGGGCCTTTGTATGATAGACCTGTTTGCTTAGCATCTCAATCGTTCCATTCTAACTTTCTTCAATTGGTGCCTGGATCCAGAAGCCCTGGCCACGGATGCCTTTCTTCAGGACTGGACTCCCAGTCTGTGTTATGCGTTTCCTCCATTCTTGATGATTCCCAGGGTGCTGACACGTGCACCATCAACATGAGGAACTGCTGTTGGTGACGCTTTTTTGGGGAGCTCAGACCTGGTTCCCAGTTCTCCTGGAATTGACTTGTGCTTGTCCGATCCTGATACCCTTTTGTTGGAATCTCCTTCTGGATCCAGGGGGATTTCCGCATTCGTTGATCTTGATCCTAGTGGCTTGGAGGGTTTCCTGGACAGATGGAGTGTCCCAGCGAATGAATTCATCAGTCAGGCCTGGTCTGCAAACACCCACATACGGTATTCCTCCACTTGGAAACGCTGGTGTAGCTGGTGCTGTGAACGGGATGCTGATCCCGTTGGAGAACATTACTCTTTGGTGATTCATTTTCTGTCTTCCCTCACATCTGCAGGTATGGCATACAGGATGGTTAATAACTTTAAGTCTGCCATTTCGGCGGGTCATGTTCCAATTGATGGTAAACCGATAAGGGAGCATCCCATAGTGTGCAAACTTTTGAGTGGCATCCATATAGTCTGTCCACCTCATCCTAAGTACTCGGTGTTGTGGGATGTGTCCATTGTCCTTCAGTTTTTAGAGTTGTGGCTGGACAACAAGTATCTGTCGCCGAAGCAGCTGTCAGCCAAGCTTACTATGCTGCTCTGCCTCGTTTCATGTAAAAGAGTGTCTGACATCTGTGCCTTGAATTTGGCGGGCCGCACTTTCTCCCCTGTAGGGGGAATATTTCTCCAATTCTAGAGGCACCAAATACAATAATGATTCAGTTCCTTAACCTGATTTTCAGGATAATACCAAGCTCTGTGTGGTACAACGTTTGATGGTGTACAAAGTGAGTACTGCTGAGTTTCCGTCTGATATGAAGGGGCAATTGTTGATCGCCCTGCAGAAACCCATTCGCCCAGTGACACGGCCATGCTGGTGAGATGGGTGCTTTGGTTTATGGGCGAAGCAGGCATTGATGTGTCCATGTTTGGGGCCCATTCAGCGCGATGTATGATGGCTTCAAAATCATTTGCCTTAGGCTCTACCCTCTCTGATATTCTGAAAGCAGCCAACTGGTCGACAGAGTCTACTTTTAAAACATTCTACTGTAAACCCAATGTTGATATTTCTACTGTTGTGGTGTCTAAGCTTTGAACAAGCATAATCAGAGCCTCAGGTTCTGACATAGAATTCAAAATTTGCAAACATTTGTGACAAGAATTTTCAATCCTATTAAGGACACGGAGGCGAGGATTATCCCATCCAAACTTCATATGTTTTACAGTTCATTTATGTAATCTGTTTCCTAATGTTCCCTCCCTAATTTGAATGTCCTGGCATTGTGACATGTGTGGTGAGGTCAATTTTACAGCTTTCTTTTTGCCTTTAACACGTTCTGATGGCAAATGATTACTGGAGTGTCGGAGGTTCCTGGGCTATTGGATCCCTGGGTCGGTGAAGAGCTAGTTCCTCATGGAGATGTTCAGATCGATTTCCAGATGTTTATCGGTTACCGCTGGATGGAGTTATGAAGCAGACCCAGGTTGGGTCTCAAGTTGCCTGTGTCTTGAGAAGGGACTCCCTGTCGCTACAGGATCCTGATATTAGATGTTTCTAGCTTTGGGCGGTTTCGAATTGCATTAACTGTTTCTGCCAAGATTTTTACAAAGAAAGAGGATACTATGACTATGAAGGTGTTATATAGGGCACTGGCTCTATGGTTGGTTACTTGATAGTAGAGTATCATGGGATATGTAATGTTTTACAAAAGTTCAATGTGATTGGCTGCTGTAATAAAGTAGTAAAGAATTGAGAAGCATAAACCTTGCCTCTGTGTCCTTAGTAAAATTGAAAATTCTTGTCACAAATGTTTGCAAATTTTTAATTGGGGCCGTTGGCGTGTATTAATAGGGCACTTGGTCAGTGAGTGTGCGGTAGGGTGACCAACTGGCATTGGTGCAAATTCAGGACGGTGAGTGTAAAAATTCAGGACAAAGGGTCGAAATTCAGGACACAAATTCAGGACAGGAAGTCAAAATTCAGGACAAAACTTCAGGACAATTGGATACGTTTTACAGACACATCAGAGGTCGCGCAATAGTATATAAATAAGCCCAGCCATATCCAAACATATTCAACAATTTGCAAATCTATCCACCATGCATCCTTCCATCGATCATTTCACTCATCCATCCCTCCATCTACTCTTTCACTCATCCATCCATTATCCATCCATCCACGCTTTCACCCTATCCATCCATTCACTCATCCATCCAGCCATTTACCCTTTCACCCATCCAGCCATCCTTTCACTTACTCATCCATCCACTCACCCTTCACCCATTCACCCTTTTAGTCATCCATCCATCCTCCCTTTCTCTCTCCATCAACCCTTCACTTAGCCATCCTTCCTTCCATCCATCCACCCACTCATCCATCTACTAATCCACTCATGAATCCATCCATTGACCCTATCACTCATCCATCCATTCTCTCATCAATTTATCCTTTCACTCCTTCACTCATCTATTTATCCTTTTGTCCATCTACCCTCCCTTTCACTCACTCATCCATCCTTGCATCCACCCTTTCACTCATTCGTCCAGCCATCCACCCATCCCTTCACTTACTCACTCGCCCACCTTTTCATATTAATTTTGAGCTGAGCCTTGTTGAGAAGAGGCCAATCAAGAACTTCACCTGCGCTGTATGAGCCATTCCAGGACTGGGACAGAAGCCACCCAGGGCAGAGACAGGCTCCACCAGCGAGGGAGGGGGGGGGGGGGAAGGAGGGGTGGGGGGAGAGCCATCAATGGGGCGGGGAAGGAGCCATCACAGGAGGGGTAACAGGATCCACCAGGGTGGGCACAGGGGTGGGCGTGCAGTGTCCTAGTATAATCTTGGTCTCTTCCAGGGTGGGGGAAGGCTCCTCACCCCCTCCTGGTCAAGACAACGAGAAATCAGGCTCTTTCCAAAATGTTAGTTTTTCCATCCCCCGCTGTGATGTACAGTACTTACAGGAGATACTCCAGGAGACTGATTGTCCTCCATACTTTGCTAATCTGTGTGGGTGCGATTGTGCCATTTCTTTATTTTATTAAATTAAGACTGCATGTTTGAAGAACCGAGGTTTGTTCACAATGTAGTGACAATATTTAAGCTCTGTGAAGAGAACCACGTGCTGCCTCAGTGTAATCAGGGGTGTAATCTGGCCGAGTCTCGGATGTTTGGGGCCCTGGGTAGAAATGGAACGTGTGAGCCCCCCTCTAAATAGCAGAGACATGACACATTCAGGGCTGTTTGCATGTGAATAGATGCCCCTGCTCCTGAAGCTGCAGCCCCTCCCTCTCAATCACCTTCAAGCACCTCTTAATGGGTCATCAAGGGCAGAAGGTGTGAGGGTTGCCATCCCGCTGGGCCTCTCCAATAATGCTGGTTTCTGAGCTTTGGAACAGAGTCAAGAAGGGAGGTGGGTGGAAGCTGTGCCGGCTGTTGGGTAGTGCGGCCGGTGCCTGGGGTTAAAATTACGGACAAATGGCATCCGTTAAAGAATCCTTCACGGACAACGGACAGACGGCCGAAATTACGGACTGTCCGTGAAATTTACGGACGGTTGGTCACCCTAGTGTGCGGGCGGGGGCAAAGACATGGCTAAAGACAGGGCCGTACTGGGAACCCAAAGCATCCCTGGCAAATTTTGTCAGACCAGCGCGCATACGGTGCATAGCGAATGAGAGCAGCGAGCGAACCTGGCCACTACAAGAAGTCCTGGAGGGAATTTCTCCCCTCAAGAAAATTTGGGAAAAAATCACAAAAAAGGTGCATTCTACAACACATTTTTCATTATATATTCAATTGTATTGGTTTTTAAAGCATAGTTACTGATGACCTTACAGTGCACCAGGATACAGCAATCTTTATTGGGACTCTTCAATGACTCCCTCACTATCAGTGCCCCTCATCTCTCCATAGCCCATATCTCACATGCATTTAATTTGTTTTATAGCACACCTTATGTAAGTGTAGGGTGTCGGAGCCTTTTACAACACAAACTCATACAGAGACAATGAATCATACATGTGTAAATCAGTGTATAGAAAATGTTATATAAGGCAAAGCAGACTACAAAGTGTAGTATACACATGTGATCCATTCTGGTATGTTTAGGGAAACAATGGTTCAGGGTAGGCCTTACTAGGTCCTGAATAACCTGCCCGTGACTGCAGTAACTACAGCGCGCCGGCCGGGAAGACAATTAACCGCTCTGGACTCTGTGAATTAATTTCGGAACCAGAAGTTCCTGAAGAATCTACCGCGAATCAGGGCAAGTCACACCCATGGTCTCCGTCCCGGTAGTCAGCCCGGTTTCATCAGTCAGCAGCACCCTAGATTGAACCTTGCAGATCACGGCCCCAATTTTCTCTACTTAGTGCTTTAACCCATATGACCAAATAGAAGGGCTAGCTTCACTCCCCCGAGTGGCGGCATTGCTCAAATGAGACAAACCCCTACAGTTCAACACGGGTTCCAGAACTTGACTGCCTACAGGATCCTGTTCTGCCCTAATTCTTCCACTGTTCCACCTGGGAACCAGGATAAGACTGCCCGCTCCTTCCAGCTAATCCAGGGTCGGACACACCCTATCCGTAATCGCGGTTTCTTGACGACCAGCTTCAACCACCACATCATCTGTTGATCGCAGGCGTCCATCTACTCACTAACTTCCAGCACCTTGGTTGATACTAATTGGCACCAAGTTAGTGACAATAGCCCCATCCAATTGGAATTTCAGATTGCTCACTCCCTTGTCCTGAAGATGATCTTAACTAAAAGATTGAAACGTCGCGGACCCCCCCACAACAGGAACCCCTCCTCATTGTACATATTTACGCGGAGTTCCCCCTTTATGTTGTAAATGTGATGTTATGTTTTTGAGTTCACCCTCACTTTGTCACAACACACTCCTTGTCACTTATGTGAGCACCTGACGGTATCTTGAGAAATTTGTCTATCATCTGTAAATACATTTCTTATGTCTCTCTACACTCTTGCTGCCCTTTTTGATTAAATTTCCAGTTTAAATTGATTGCTCACCGCCCCTTTTGGACTGTTATTCAGGACCTAGTAAGGCCTACCCAGAACCATTGTTTCCCTAAACATATTACAACCCCAGGTTTGCATATCGGGGTACCCTTGTTTTCTTATCCATTCTGGTAGGCATTGTTTAAGAGGGCTTGGTCTAGGGAAGCACAAACTCTGGATTCAAAAACTAACACAGTGGTTTGGGTTGACTTTACTTTTAAGAATATATTTCTACCCAAACAAACCCTTTTTAGCAAAAATAGGATAATGAAAGACTGGGACAAAAAACCTTTCTTACCTAGATTACGATTGTAACTTATGAACTGCACAGTAACAAAAGGATCTCTGTGTCAAAAGCAGCAACACACTGAGCTGATAGAATTCACTTTTCGATGCTCTAATTACCCTATGATGACGTGTAAGTTAGCATCATATGACTAACTAATGCATTTCGTATATACACCTATGCTGAATACATATTCTTACTTATTGCTTATATTCAAATGTATGCGTGACCATATTAGTTTCTTAGCTTAGCCTGTGTGCCACCATTTTGTGTAACTCTCTGTGCCTGCGGGCTCTGCTCGCTCATGCCCCTCCCGCAGGAATACAGAAATATACTAAGACAGCAGTTTTCGTTTCTCGGCTTACTGTGGTCGAAACTAGCAAGTTTCGTTATCAGTAATGTTCTCATGCCCAGAGACGCCGAAGCCTAGCTCCCTGGCCTTGAGCAGAGATAATAATGTATCCCTTGCAGGTGCAGATGCCTGCTGTATGAGAGCATTGTCCACCGACTTGAGGCTCGGTAACTTTCCACGAGGGGCGTACCCCATTTACTGTATTGCATTATAATGTATTGCTGTGATGCAGAGAGTCAGTCCTCTCGTTCGCACTCCTAGGGGTGAGGTCGGACAGGGCCCTCTCATATGAGTGTTGTTTGGCCTAATAAAGACTTTTGTTTATACTTCTCCACTGTCCGGCTGACTTCCTATAAGGTAATTATAGGTGAGTGCTGTAAGTCACTCCAGTGGATTTGAGCCACGCTTATCAGATGGCGCCCGAATAGGGACCCCGCGATAAGGATCTTTCTCACCCGTAAGTGGGTAGCAGAAGACCGGGGACCCGCTGGTCGGCACGGTGGGCCCGGGATCCCATTTGATGCCGAGCTTGGTTCTCGCAGCGCTGCCCCACCCTGCTGATCGGGAGAGGTCCCGGTTCGGATCTTACGCCGGGGTCCAGAAGGCGGAACTTGAAGCTGACCGTGTTGGTCCTGGCAGCCGGAGGTGGAGAACGGTAGAGGTCGGTGCCGCCTACGGAAGGTGAGTGGTCCACCTGTGATTGCTGCAGGAACGGGAGTGTTCCGGGAGACTAGAGTGTCTCCGATGGTTTGAGGAGCCGGTGTGCTCCTGGGGCTAGTGTGCTCCGGGGAACTCAGAGTACGAGTTGGTGCTCTGACAGACTTGACGGGGTTGGGGATGTATTTCGAGGTAATTGTTTGTAGTGATCCGACCGGATGGTACTGTGGTGAAGGCGTGGCTCATTGTGGGTAGACTCTGGCGCGCTTACCCTGAACTCCTAGTGTGGTGATTCAGTGGGGGGCGTGATCCGGGTTTCCCGCGGTAAAGTGCGCAGTGGTCCACAGTGCCGCACGGGTGGCGGATTCGTTCCCCTTCCTCAGAACAGTTAGCGTACTGTTCGGTCTGCGGTAGAGTCCAGGTTCCCCAGGACTTGGTCGACGGGCCTTGTCCCATTTGGTAACACGTGTTTGGAGATATTGTATATGTGTACGTGGTTCTCTGATGTACGTCTATATGTTTGTGTGTGAATGAACTTGAGTTGTGATTCAAGATAAAGTAAAGATGCCGTGTTTTAGCAAGTTGCGATGTTTTGGATGCTGTTGTCGACCCTCAGATACTAGACGGGCCGAGAGCCAACCTGCACCCCCTGAAGGGACACCAAGTTTTGATATGTATGTTAAACATGGACTGGTCCCGATTATGTTTGGTACTTTGTGGCATCGGTACACTGCTGATAATGTGGATTTACAATGGCCTTTGACGGGTTCTTTTGATGAAGCTAAGTTGGATTATTTGCAAGACAAACTGTTTGCTAGGCGTAGCCGTCAGAGTATGTTCGACTCTCTGCGAGTGTGGCAGAAAGAGGTCAGGAAACGCAAGATGCGAGAGGAGAAAGAGGAGTATAAAAGGTCCACCCAGACTATGGCGCAGAAAGCGAAGGAACAAGTGGGGAATGAGAATGCACTACGCATGGAGCGCGCAGATAGACTTTGTAGGTTGAAGGAAAATAAAAGTTACGTAGTGAGAGAAGACGACCCAGATGAGATGGAGGACATTTTGAATGCCCGGCCCCCTCCCCCTTATGCCCCGCAGCCCTTGTACCCCTCCTTGCCACTTTCGGCCCCCATTCCAGGTCCTTCAGCGAGTGCCCCCCAACAATCCCTACCCTCGACACCCCTCGTTTCCCTACTCCAGACCACTTCACCCGCCCCCTCACCATTTTCTTTAGCACTCCCTACTGTTTCAGCTAGTACCACCCCCAGTCAGGAGATGCTAACACCGAGTCGCGGCGCAGGTAGCGGATTGTTTTCACAGGTACGGAAGTTGCTTACACGTTCTACAGTTGGTTTAGATGAAAAAAGTATGGTGGCTAATCAGGCATGTCAATGGGCCAGGAATAATATTTATTCGTTCGAAGATATTTGGTCCACCATGAAAGATTTTGAGCCTTTGATGCAGCAGCACGCTCTGTGGCACATGGCTGGTGTATTGATACAGCTATGGGAGCAGGGATATGGAGGTGTGGCTCCGGCGGTTTTACGGGATATACAGGCTGGAGCGTACAGAACGAACACGGGGGTGAAGGAGGTGATGAGTAGTTTGCGTGCACTATTGCAATACAGGAATGAATTGTCGGTACACCCCACTTCCCAGGTCTCCACCCAATGCGAGAGGTGCACCCTATTTTTCATCCTGAGGTCCCCGAGTTGTTAGACCCAGTAACGAGGGCTGTCACACGGAACAGAATTGATGCGCATTTTCAGGAGCAATGGGTGTATACGCCATGGAAGAGAAGCGAGGTGTTGTCATTGAAGGCTCAGCTACCGGATTCTAGAAAGAATCCGACCGCCTATTATAAAGAGCTCACGGAAGCAGCGTCTTCTACTGTGATGACGTTGGCTGATGTGGAATTATTTTTCGGGCTTTTGGTCCCGGTTGATGTGTGGCGACAGGTGAAAGGTACGGATCATACGGAGGAGCTGGGAGGTACATGGCAGGAGTTACAGGATTGGGACAAGGAACGTAAGCCAGGGGAGAAGCCGAGGGCTGAGATATTAGCTCTGCCAGGACGCATTATAAAGTATATGCATTCTCTCATTCCCCCGAAAAAGGTAGATTGGGACAAATTGACGGCTTGCAAGCAGAAAAAGGATGAGGCGGTCTCAGATTTCTTTACGAGGTTTGAGGAAACGTTCATGGATTTTAGTGGACAGGATGTGTCACAGGATGGAGGGTTACGACTCTTTGTTAACAGGTTTGTCACAAATTTGTTGCCTGAAATATCAGCTAGACTGCAAGCGTCCGAGAGCACGTGGACGACGTCCTCTCCTTCGGGAATACTAAGTATGGCGCAATATTACGAGCACAGGGAAAATGAGAATAAGGACAAGCAGGAGAAGAAGGCTAAGGATTTGAAGACAAGGGTTTTGTTGCAGCAGGTGGCCAGAGGTAGAGGAAGAGGTGCGGCGCTGAGTCGCGGAGGTGGTTTTGGGAGAGGTGAGAGTAGGGAAAGGCTGGGACCGAACCAGTGCGCCAAGTGTAAGCAGGAAGGGCATTGGTGGCGAGACTGTCCGCTGCTCCAGTCAGGTACCGGTCCAGGAAGAGGACGAGGACGAGGTAGTGGTGATTTTGGGAGACAGGCTGCGCGATCAGAAGGGGGCGGGAGACCAGGAGGCAATTACTTTGACAACGGGACAGATAGACAACAGTCACAGAGGAGCGGGGGCCAGTATTACAATGATGATTACTCAGTGGACGATTTGACAGGGATCTCCCACAACTAGGACAGCGTAGGACAGAGCATGGGACCAGTACTTATGGAAGTTGATCAGAGGGGACCTTATGTCGAAGCCGACTTACTAGGGTCTCAACAGAAATTTCTAGTGGATACGGGTGCAATGAAAAGTTCAGTGGCTCGTTCTCGGGTCCCAGGGGCGGCTCTGTCTGGCAAGAATAACATATCTGTGGGTTTCGCAGGAACCCCGGTGATTAGCCCCATTTCTAAACCTCTCACGTTAACGATTGGTCCTTTTACTGTTGATTCACCGTTTTTATTGACATCAAATTGTGGAGAAAATTTGTTGGGTTTAGATTTATTGAAGAGATTGCATGCCACCATTTATTGTTCTCCGGATGGCGTGTACCTTACTCTAGGCCCCAATGTTGCCCGCCCACTACAGTGTTTCTCAAAAGACGACCCGCTGCCACCTGAGTTTCGAGGCATACCCGACAGCTTGTGGGCTGTCAGTGATAATGATGTAGGGAGAATGGATATTGCCCCGGTGTCAATAAGAGTGAAGGTGGGAGCCAAATTGCCCAGAATTCCACAATACAGAATACCTAGAGAGGGTGAGAAGGCTTTGTTACAAATAATTCAAGATTTAATACAGTCTGGAGTAGTGGAAGAGACTGATTCGAATATATGTAACAGTCCTATTTTGCCTGTACTTAAAAGACGGTCACCTGATGCAACTGATAATACTCCTGATGTCTATAGATTTGTGATTGATTTGCGGCAGGTGAATAGAGTAGTGGAGCCACAGTATCCGGTGGTCTCGGACATCACTACGATATTAACGATGATTCCACCTTCGGCCAAATATTTCTCTGTCCTTGATTTGAAAAATGCTTTCTTCAGTATTCCAGTACATGAAGAGAGCAGGTATCTCTTCGGATTCTCATTGGCTGGCCGAAGCTTCCGCTTCAAGAGAATTCCTCAGGGGTACACTGAGAGTCCTAGTATATACAGTCAGGCTCTAAAGGCACAATTGGATGATCTGGAACTTCCACCTGGCAACGTAATGTTGCAGTACGTGGATGATATCCTAATAGCATCGGATGATGAGCAGGGTTGTCGGGATGCTGCTGTAAAGTTGTTACACCATTTGGCAAAAAGGGGGCATAAAGTATCCCTTCCGAAATTTCAATACTGTCGAACGGAGGTCACCTACCTCGGTCACCTCCTTTCGAAAGTGGGGAGGAGATTGACGCCGGAGCGCATAAAAGCGATCACTAACATGCGAATACCTAATACGCAGCGAGAGGTGCGCGCGTTCCTAGGCATAACATCGTATTGTCGTCAGTGGATACCTAACTATGCGCTACTAACAAAACCCCTATTGTATCTGACTACCAAAGAAGTGCGCGAACCCCTACCCTGGACCCCCGCATGTCAGGAAGCGTTTGAGTCACTAAAAACGTCTTTGTGTTCTGCGCCAGTTCTTGGAACACCTGATTACCAGAAGCCTTTTGTTCTTTACGTGCACGAGGCAGAAGGTTGCGCGTTGTCTGTCTTAACTCAGTGTTTTGGGGGGAAGCAGAGACCGTGTGCATACTTCTCTGCAATGCTCGATAATGTGGCAAGAGCGCTGCCGAGCTGTCTGAGAGCCACGGCGGCTGCTGCGGTCTCTATAAGACAATCGGCAGGGCTCGTGCTGGGATCAGATCTCACAGTAATGGTACCGCATGCTGTGGATATTTTACTAAACAGGACACAGACGCAGCATTTAACAAGCGCTCGTCTGACGGGTTACGAGATGACTCTTTTTGCGCCCCATGTAACAATTAAAAGGTGCGCCACATTGAACCCCGCCACCTTGTTACCTATCCCCACAGATACTGACACGAATGATGATGACATACATGACTGTTTGTATAGGACTGAACAGGAGACAAAGGGGAGGGTGGATCTGACAGACAGGCCCATGGAAGAACCAGACGGGGAACTGTATGTCGATGGATCCTGTTTTAAATTACCAGACGGGACATCGACAGCAGCATACGCAATAACAACATTACAGACGGTGGTGGAGACTTCTAGAATACCTTACAATTCTGCTCAGGCTGCCGAGATTATTGCCTTACTGAGAGCATGTGAGTTGAGTGAAGGGTTGAATGTGAACATTTACACCGATAGCCAATACGCCTTTGGCGTGGTTCATAATTATGGGCGACTTTGGGCGGAACGGGGATTCTTGACCTCCCATGGACAACGCATCCAACATGGTCCACTGATATTACGACTGCTAACGGCACTGACATTACCCAAAAGATTGGCTGTGATAAAATGTAGCGCACACAAGACAATAGTGGACGATGTCGGGCGAGGCAACGCTTTTGCCGACGAGACAGCAAAAGAGACTGCTAGAGAAAAATTACCACGAATGTTTGTGGCAGGGCCAGCACGATGGGTCCCAGATATTCATATGTTCGCAGACACGGTACAGAGTGTCAAGAACATACAGGGCAAAGCGACGGATGAGGAACTGAGAGCATGGAAGGATGGGCAGGGACGACTGGATGCGGATGAATGTTGGACAGACGTGACAGACAAAAGACGATGGATGTTACCAAATGCGTATGTCCTTCCAGTAGTGACGATGGCACACGGGCCTGCCCATGTGAGTGCCAAGGGCATTTGCAAATTGTTAGACCCGGTGTGGAGCAATAAAAATATCTCTAAGATGGCCACCAATTTGGTTCGCCAGTGTATGGTGTGTTTGAGACACAATCCTGGAAAGGGTACCCCTGTCCCAATTGGAAATTTTGCACCCCCCTCTTTCCCTTTTGAGGTGATTCAGATGGATTACATCGAAATGGAAAGAGTCAATAACTTGAAGTACGTCCTTGTAGTCGTATGTGCTTTTAGTAGGTGGGTGGAGGCATTCCCAACGAAAGACTGCACGGCTATGTCTACTGCAAAAATGTTGATAAAGGAGTATTTCTCCCGCTTCGGATTACCTAGGGTGATCTGGAGTGATAATGGCACGTCCTTTAATGCTGAATTAGTGAAAAATATATGCAAAGGTCTACACATCACCCAGAAGTTCCACTCAGCCTTGCATCCTCAGGCGGCAGGACTGGTGGAACGGTTTAATGGCACACTCAAGTTAAAAATGGCCAAAATATGTGAGAGTACAGGTCTCCGTTGGCCAGACGCACTTCCCTTAGCTTTGCTTTCCACAAGAGTCACTGTAAATGCAAAAATGGGCGTCTCCCCGCACGAGGTGGTATTTGGCCGCCCGGCCAATATCTGGGGAGTGCTCCGACCTAAATGTTTTTCCGAAGTTCCTTACCCTCTGTTGACAGATTATCTGTATGCTTTGACTAAAGATCTTCGTTCTATTCATCAGCAGGTAGCAGACACTCTGAAGCCGTTGCCGGAGGGGCCTGGACACACCATCCACCCAGGGGATTGGGTCGTGGTGCGACGATACCAGCGGAAGTCCTGTTTGGAGCCGAGATGGTCTGAGCCTCGTCAGGTGCTTCTCACCACGCGCACAGCGCTGCGGATTGACGGCAGAAAGGCGTGGACCCATGCCTCTCATGTGAAGAGGGTCCCGCTCCCGTTGCCCTATGATCAATGGGTACAAGACGGCATCGCTGACCAGGAGTTCGAACATATCCCGAGGTATGTTCCTTTCTCGGATGCTTCACTGATTGGAGAAGAGCGAAGCGGAATTGAGAATACTGTGAGCTCTACCACTCCTTTTGTTGCTAGCAAAGAGATACCGGAAAGTTCAGCGTCTGCCACTGATACACCTGCTTTGTTTTCTGACCCCGAAGTGCCAGGGAGCACTCGCTATAATTTGCGGCCCCGAAAAAAATAAGTACAGTGCTGGAATATGATGGACTAAATACTGGAAGAAGGGCTTAGTGGACATTCTGAAAAAGAAGATTTAGTGGTAGGGATGGACTTGTAAGAGCCCTGGTGTTTAGCCGAAGATTGTGTGCTTTGAGACTATAGAGTGGCGCGGGGCCCGAATTAAGTGTTTCCCTTATTTCAAAGTGTTGACCAGCGACGTTGGAGTAGGTATGAACGGTAAAAGCCTGCCTGTGAGGCTTTGAAGGACACAGGGAGAAGATCCCTTTTTAAGGGTTGAAGAACCCCTCCGGCCGGTTGAGGATTGTCTGGGACTATTTTTTTAGTAACAGTGTGTGATTTTTACTTTTTGATTTTTGATACTTTTGTACGATTATTAGAAATGTATCCCTTTGGGCGACCAATATCTGATGAGGAGCAGCCTTTTGCAGCTCCCCCGAGACGTGAGCCTGATTCCCCCTGGTTGGCCCTTTCCCGAAAGGGAAAGATAATAGTGGTAATAATAGTTTTAATTGCCTTTCTGGTGACTCTTGGAATACTGTTTTTCCTAGATAAACATTATCCCGTTCATACATTTGCACCCACACCTACTGCTGTTCCGGAACACAAAATGTTAACTGTTGAGTATGGTGAGAGAATGATACGCAAAAATTATAAAGATAATGTTTTTATTAAGACTTTGCATCATGCACATGCCACTACCAACATGACAGATTGCTGGGTTTGTGGGCTCTTGCCTTCTGCTGCTTATAAAAAAGATAGGTTCCTTGCTCTCCCTTTAACTCCAGTGAATAGTTGTGTGGGGTGGTATACTCTTATAGGTCTTGTTAAATATTTCCAGCAGCCAGATTCTTTGACTCCACGCCTGCAGAATAGGGGGTGGACACTGACAATGCGAGTGCGGCCTTTGCCTTCAGCTTCCCTTGGACGAGTATATACTGACGGACGTTTTGACCAGACTTTTATACAGACATGTGAGAAAAAGTTGGGTCGTTTCTTGACACCTAATGATACTGATCGACTAAGGGATAGTTTCATGAAATTGAACGCCACTTTGTCTTACAGGCATCCCCCTAAGAGTAACAACAGCTCCAAGTCTTTGATACCCCTGGCTGTGGTAGGTCCTCCTCCATTTTTCTGTATAGAGGGAAGGGGTCCCATCAAGGTTGGAAATAGCTCTTGTAACGTGACTGCTTCAATACGCTTGCTCGTTAGCCCCTCTTTGATTGCCCCACCCAGTGTCTATTTTGTTTGCGGTGAAAATGGATACTTATGGTTGCCCGAGGGTTGGGGTGGGGTGTGCTACCTGGCTTACATAATTCCTCCCGTGTATGTGGCTCCCTCTGATTATCACAGAACTCATCGACGATTCCCCAGTCCTCAAGAGCAGCCGCAAGAGCAGCGTAAAAGGAGGGAACTTCAGGTAGAGGACGTTGATCAGACAGATACCTCGTATCAGCAATGGACTGATTTTTCTAAGGGTCTACTTCCTTTCTGGGGTCCTATATTCAACAGTAGAGCCATTAGACGACTATCTAGGGTAATGGAAAAGGTGGTTCTGGTTGAGGCTGACATTACGACTAACATCTCTGTTGAGGTTCAGGCTATGAGATTATTTACGATCCAGAATAGGATGGTTCTTGACGTCATACTAGCTGATAGGGGCGGGGCCTGTCGCGTCATCGGGACCTCTTGCTGTGTTTATATCCCTGACTCCGCCCCGACTGTTAACTTGGCAGTGCAAAAATTGCATAGATTAGCGACTGAACTGCATCAAGATAATGGGACATGGTCTCTCCAAGGGTGGCTCTGGGGTGCCTTTTCTTCCTGGGGTTGGAAAATACTGATGGGTTTGGTTGGAGTGGTGAGTGTAATTCTGTCATGCTGCCTTTGCATATATTGCCTCCCTCCATGTTGTTCAATGTGTGCTGCAAATATACGTCCGAAAAAGAAGTTACATGGTCAATATGCTACTTCTATGATTACTGAAATTCCTGCTGATGCAAGTTGGTTAATGTTTATTGCAGAAGATGCTCTAGACTGAAGTAGTAAAGCCCTGCCCCTAGAATGGATGTCGGCACTACCTTTGGCAAATAAATGAGGCTATAGTTAGCCAATGATGCTAAAAGGAGGGTCTGATAGAATTCACTTTTCGATGCTCTAATTACCCTATGATGACGTGTAAGTTAGCATCATATGACTAACTAATGCATTTCGTATATACACCTATGCTGAATACATATTCTTACTTATTGCTTATATTCAAATGTATGCGTGACCATATTAGTTTCTTAGCTTAGCCTGTGTGCCACCATTTTGTGTAACTCTCTGTGCCTGCGGGCTCTGCTCGCTCATGCCCCTCCCGCAGGAATACAGAAATATACTAAGACAGCAGTTTTCGTTTCTCGGCTTACTGTGGTCGAAACTAGCAAGTTTCGTTATCAGTAATGTTCTCATGCCCAGAGACGCCGAAGCCTAGCTCCCTGGCCTTGAGCAGAGATAATAATGTATCCCTTGCAGGTGCAGATGCCTGCTGTATGAGAGCATTGTCCACCGACTTGAGGCTCGGTAACTTTCCACGAGGGGCGTACCCCATTTACTGTATTGCATTATAATGTATTGCTGTGATGCAGAGAGTCAGTCCTCTCGTTCGCACTCCTAGGGGTGAGGTCGGACAGGGCCCTCTCATATGAGTGTTGTTTGGCCTAATAAAGACTTTTGTTTATACTTCTCCACTGTCCGGCTGACTTCCTATAAGGTAATTATAGGTGAGTGCTGTAAGTCACTCCAGTGGATTTGAGCCACGCTTATCAGAGCTATGCACACAATATACTGTTCATTGATCTGCATAGTATGAGAGTGTGGCCAGAGTGTTAATTCTTCTCCAAAGAGACAAAGGGTTCATGTACATGCTCCTGGAGTATCTGGACCAGTGTTAAAGCGTCGACGTTTCGACCCTGGTGCACCCCAGTTGGTGGTCGCGGCGGGTCTTTATCAAGACGGGGTGGAGGGGTGGAGGGGACAGTATGTGAAGCAGGAGGAGAATTCTCAGCCTGGTGGGTTGCCAAATGGTCAAGCCCTGTGTTCATGGAAGAAGACGGTCCGGAGAAGACGGGTGTAGCGATCCGCCCGCATTCAGAAGAACGTGCTTCTGAATGCCAGTGTCGAAACGTCGACGCTTTACCACTGGTCCAGATACTCCAGGAGCATGTACATGAACCCTTTGTCTCTTTGGAGAAGAATTAACACTCTGGCCACCCAAATTCCTTGTATATAATTTGTACATATGTGTCACTGTATTTGATGCACTGAGCACTTTGTTCACCAACTGTCACATTTCTCACACATTTGTGTTTTTTGACGGTCTTATCATCATTTATTGAAACAATTGGCATCATTGAATGAATCAATTCAGATGTAACATGTTTGCTTTTCTATAAATATAAAGCATTTTTGGAAATCAATTTCAATTTCTCTATATGTCCTTGTTTCAGAGAGTTTGTTTTCAATGTGTATTGAGCGCACCTAGCCTTATTTTTCAAAGTGATTGTCTTTACCCAACAGAACCACCTTTGTATTTAACTACGATTACCCAGTTTCTGAGGGACACAGGGTCACCCCTTTCTATGTAAACCGGGCCTCATTTATGAACCCATGCGTCACTTTTACGCCGCCGGTGCGTCACTTTTTGTGACGCACCAGTGGCATAAAAAATGCGCCTTGTTGCGCCTTATTTACAAAGTGACGCATCTAGGTAGATGCGTCACTTTGTAAACCCCTGCGCCACATTATACCTGCGCCAGGTATAATGTATGCAAGGGGGGCGTATTGACGCAAGAAAGGGTCGTAGAAGTGACGCAGTGAAATCTATGAGATTTCACTGCGTCACTTCTAGGACGCTGTTGCGTCAAAATCTTGCGCCTGCCCCACAGCAGGCGTAAGACTGATGCAGGCCCTTTCACATGGGGCTTGCCCCATGTGAAAGGACGCATTGCTGGAGTTGCGTCACTTTTGTGACACACTCCAGCAATGCGTCACTTTTGCGCTTACAGATACGTCAGAAATACTGACGTATCTGTAACTCCTTGCGTAATGATGCGTCATAATGTAAATATGACGCATCATTAGTGTCGCAGGGAGAGCGCAGTGAGAAGTGACGCATCGCTGTTTTCACGCAGCGATGCGTCACTTTTCATAAATGAGGCCCCAGATGCCTAGTATGGCCAGTCCGACCTCAGCAAAAAAGAACAACATAATTTGCAATGTTTTTGTTGGCCTATCTCCTACAGGTAACTGCATATAAAATATAATGCACACACCTTTAATGGACAATAATTGCAACTTAAATGTATTTGTGGGAAATGCATATTGATGGTGGGACAGCTCGGTTGGTTAATGAGATCACTTAGGATGTCACTAGGTGTAACCGAACAGTCATTGATTTGTATACTGGTCGGTGTATTGGGGAAATAGTGACGCATTTATAGTGCTAAAAGATCTAAGCCTATGACAGAAAACAATGTGAATAAATCAGTGAGTTCAAAGAATGTATTATATAGAGCAAGTGATAAGTTGCACTGAGTGTAACTAGGTTGTCCCTAAATGAGCAAAAATATTTCCTTTACACTCCTTTCAAAAGTTTACACCTTCTTAGGTTTTCAGTAATCTGCTGATTGTGCCCAGTGCAAACCTTTTTTATTGGCTTCCATTAAACAGACAAATTCCAGATTCTATCAATGAAATCCTTTACAGGTTCCGTAGAAGCCTTTAGATTTGCTGACCAAACAATTACGTATATTTACATTTCTTTCAAGTAGCAGGCACTTTGGAGAGATGGCTTTAGCTGCCTCATCCTTTCAATCTAAGCAACTCAACCGTCCAGACACAGTTAAAAAAAAGTATAGGAGCTGTTCTGAGCTAATTAGTATATAGGAAATGTTGTTCCTCTGTCCACTCCAGTCTCTAGTTATAAAGGACATCATAGTCAATTCCAATTGTTCCTATCACAAAACGTTGTGATCTAGAATCTTAGTCATGTTTGGGGAAGCAGAACCTCAACTCCCAGAATGCACTGTGATGGTAATTGAATACCCTGGACTGGAACAGTATGTCCTGATGGCATGGCATCATCTGGTAACCTTAACAGATTAACGCTTCAGCGCCACTGTTTGAGGCAGTCAGGAACAAGAGCTGGCAGGCAGTTAATGACAGACGAGATTTTTAGTCATACCAACTCAGTTCTGCTCATTTGATCACATTCAGAAGGATGGAAGTCTGAGTGGATGCACTGGGGTTTAAACCTGTGGCCAGGGATCAAACACCTTTCTCTATTATTTGTGCATGAATCCGTTGACGCACTCTGATGGATCACCTCCTTACTCACCGTAAGAAGCCAGGGAATCCACTTACCACCTTTCACCTCTGAACCCAAGGAGATCACCTGCGGTGTCCCCCAGTGCTCATCCCTGAGCCCCACGCTCTTCAACGCATACGTGATCCCATTGGTCAACATTGTCAGAACCCACGGTCTGGACATCATTTCCTATGAAGACGACACCCCGCTCGTCCTCTCACTCACAGGCAACCCCATCACCACCAGAACTAACTTCCACAGATGCATGACAAACATTGCCAACTGGATGAAGAACAACTGGCTGCAGCTGAAAACAGATATGATGGAAGTACTGATCTTTGGCAAAAGCAGCAACACATGGAACGATTCCTGGTGGTCATCAGACCTAGTACCCTCACCCACTCCCTCCAACAATGCCAGAAACGTCAAAATCTCAATTGACAACAAGCTCACTATGAAATCACAGATCAACTCGGTCTTCTCCGCCTGCATCCTCACTCTGCACATTCTACTTAAGATCTTCAAGTGGCTACCCCTACACACAAGATGCACTCTGACACGAGCCCACATCACCAGCCGAATGGACTATGGCAATGCCCTCTATGTAGGAATTGCCAAACACCTTCTGCAGAGACAACAGACCATACAGAACGCCGCAGCCAAACTCATCCTCGGCCTTCCCAGACAAACCCACATCACACATCACTTCAGGAACTTCCACTGGTTCCCCGTACAGAAGAGATGCCAATTCAAGCTGCTGACCCACGCACACAAGGCTCTACACAACCAAGGACCCGTCTACATTAACCACTGCCTGACCTGCCACCAACCATCGAGTAGACTATACCTCCCTTTCACTTGCCTATACTTCCACATCTACCGAAGCAGAAGTAGATGATGCTCTTTCTCCCACATTAAAGCAAAGACCTGGAACAGCATCCCCACGCACCTCCGGGTCATCACCTCACTTCTGGAATTCCGAATGGCCCTCAAGACCTGACTGTTCGAATAAGCCTCCAGGGCCTGCAAGTTCCTTGATACCCTAACGGGTGATAAGCTGTGCTTTATAAATCTTGATTCATTGACTGAGCCAGCAGATTTAGATTCAGAGCACAAAGGTTTTCTCTCTCTGCATGCATTTTATCCTTTTTGTTAAGCTTTTAGTCTTTAATTACCATATAGCAACTATTTGGGAACACGTAGTATAGTAATGTCAAATTGACATTGTCTTGGTTACTAGAATGTTTACTGATGTCATTTATTCCAGAGCCCTGACTCTCCTGTGTTTTGTGGCAGTCAGTTGTTCTGCATCGTGCTGTGAGCAGTCCTGTATTTTGTGGGCTCCAGTCAATAAACATTCTTGCTTCCCCTCCCTCTGGTTTTGCTGCATTATCAAAATACCAAATATTGGCAATGACTATATTCAGTGGTACTATTACGGTAATCTGGAGCCGATCAACTTCGAAACGATGCTTTATTCCTGGAAAGCGATTGTTTACTTTGAAGAATTGACTGCTCGGAAGTAGTCAAGAAAGTTTTACTGAAGGAAGATTTGACTGTAATTCAAAGTTGATGTGAGCACTGTTTTGGGCAAGCTGTTATGACGTGTAATGGGCAGTCCCACATCCCCTATGCTTAGGCTGTAAGCATGTGGCGAGTTAAGTCAGCACGCTTTACAACCATATTGGATTGGCTATTACTGGAGTTAGAGTTCATATGTTGTCATCATGCCGCCCACCATTTTTGAATGGGCACATTTTACTAGAAGAAAATCAGTTTTACAAGTTGAACAACTCAAGAAGTTGAATAGAGTTTTGTCAATATATTTATATTTGGATTGGTGTGGATTTGGCAATACATTATTTACATTAAAAGACAGAGAATAATCACCATTATTTACAACATAAACACCAAGCATATTCAAAGTAATGGAGTTTAATGCATCAAGTTATGCAACCACCTCTTTTCCTGGAAAACTATCCATCAAATGGAAATCACGTCTGTGTAACTTTGAAAACTATCTTGTAGCAATCGATGTGATGAAATATCCTTCAAGGAAAGCTTCACTTTTATTCAACTATCTGGGCAGAGCTGGTCAAGAAGTTTCTACATTTTGCCACAATAGGAAGTTACCTTAGGATCAATACGTTGCTTTGGATGAGTGCAGTGAAAAAAGTCTAGAATGGCCAAACAATTTTCTGAGGTACCTAGAATTCTGCTTTGAAATCACAATTTTTTTCAGTAGAAAACAAGTAAGTAGTGAATCGGTCAAACTGTTCATTGTGGCATATCGCATACTAGAAGCCACCTTTGAATTTTTTTCTGGATGTGACATTTACATTAGCAATCAATTTGTTTGCATTACTTCTCAAAGAAAACACACAAAGGTCTACTGACTTGTAGACGTTCAGCTCTTTACTAAGATATGGATTTAGCTAAAAGTATAGAAAGATAGCTAATAGCCTACCAAGCACTTGCCTTTGATGAAAAGATTTCACATATTAGTTTGGTGGATGATAGCACATACATTTCTGCTGGTAATGTCAAAAATCAATTTACTGGCTTAAATTCTAGAACAAACTAGTAATTCTTGTTTCAGATGTGGTTAAAGAAATCACATAGGCAACAATCATAACTTTCTTACACAAGGAAAACGTTACAACAGTTGTAAGTATGGCCATTTTGAAAAAGTTTGACAATGTAACACGTCTAAGATTAAGAGTGTTGATTTATAAAATGAGTGTATAGAGCAGTTGGATAATGAGGTACTTAAACAATTGAGATTAACTCAGTGTCTGAGGGTTGAAAGCTGCTAAAAGTTCCAGTAAGTGATGTTTGTATTAATGGTGTGAAATGAATTACTATGGGAGTTTCAAGGTCTCCCATAACTATACTTTTTTGAATATTGGGACTGCAAAACACATAAACTAGAATCTAGTGATGTCAGTGTCATGGCATATGGTGAATTCAACATCATCATGGTTGGATCTTTTATGGTACATTGGCGTGTTTAGATAAGACCACCAAAATATATGAGGGTGAGCTTTTTTAGGGTGGCAAGATTTAGCACAATTCGATTTTATTTTTAAACCAGGATCTGTTGTTCCAATTGTGTGATCTTTCCATATCAGCTGTTAAGCCATTTTGAAAAATGATCACTAAGTATCTTGAAGTGTTTGACAATAAAGTATGTTCTGTTCTTGGTTTTAAATATTCAGTTAATTTAAAAGAGTATGCTGGACCGATCACACACATAACGTAAGACCGGTATCAATAAGTGTTAGAGTTGATTTGAAAAAAATGTTAGAAGACCTGCTGGAGGCAACTGAGTGACGGTATGATTGTTGCATCAGAGTCTTCTGAATGGGTTTCCCCTATGTGGTGACAAAAAAGAAATCTGGTGCTTTTTATTTGTGTGTTGATCTTCGTTCTTTAAATAAGAACATTATTATGGATTGCCATCGTTTTTTACATCATACACATGACATGCTGGGAAATTTGTGGAAGGCAAAACATTTTTCTATGATTGATCTTCATTCAGCATATTACCAAATTCCTTTCAGTAAAAACTGTCAAGAACTCAACAATTTTATTACACATTTTGGACCATACAGATATTTACGGTTCCCTTTTGGGCTAACCTCTTCTGCCAGTGTTTTTCAGCCAATGGTGGTACTATTTCCTGATATGGAGAATGTACACGCTTTTCAGGATGACATCTTAATATTTACAGAAGACCCTAATGAACTGCTTGCTGTTTTTGAAAAAGTATTCAGTGTTCTTAGAAAACATGGCATGACAGGCCACATAAATGAAGACACTTTATCAACGAGTTAGGATATCGTAAACAAACAGATTGTGCTGAAGATATTAAACCTAAAGTCAATCAAGGATGCTGCCATTCTGAAAGACAAGGATGCTTTAAAATCGTTTTTAGAACTTTGCGAATATTACATGGAGTTTATTCAGGATTATGCTGTAATTGCACAATTACTTGGTTCTCTGCTGGAAAAGAGGACACAGTTTGAATTGTCTTCTATCTAACATAAATGTTTGAGAACATCAAAAACATGCTTATAGATTCTGCCTTGACACTTTTGTTAGTGGTGATAATTGTGTTATTAGTGTGGATGCAAGACTTCTAGGTTTAGGGGCAGTCTTATGTCAGTATAGTGGTAAGAAAAATTGTATTATCGGTTTTGCTTCCAGAACATTACAGGATTCCGAAAATTATCACAGCACTACAGAGCGGGATGCAGTAGCTTACGTGGGGCAGTGGAGACATTTAAAGAAATGTAAAAAGTTAATTTGAGATACTCCATTTGATATATGTATTGATCACAAACCACATATTTACTTACTGAGTGGCAGTGGCTCAGGTAAGGCCACTGCTAGGGTAGTCGGGTTACTGTTGACACTTCAATGATATAATCTATCTGTAAAGTACATTCCCAATTAAAGAAATGCCAGGGCTGGACATTATCTTGTATGCCAATACCTGCTGATTCTTGCACTGACAGCTTAGAAGAGAAAACGTGTGTTGTGGCTGTAATTGATACTCTAGGTAACAACAAAAGGTAATTTCTGAAAGTCATTGACTCGAAGCCACAAGAAATTATAAAGTCATTTTACCTGCAATGGATTATGTTAAAAAAGGATGGCCAAATGATATTTGTTAGAATCCTAAACTTCATGGTTATGTTCAAGTGGCATCTGAATTTACGATTGAAAACTATCTTATTATGAGACATGATTTATTGGTTCAACCACAGCAATTGAGAACAGTTTATTCATACAGCTTATACAGAGCGTGAGAGTCATTTAGACGTGTCAACCACTTGTAAGAAATGTGTGAGATATTTTATTGGTGGGCATACTTGGACAGTCAAGTTTCTAATCTGAATAATAAATGTCAGGAATGCTCACTTTCTTACAAGCATTTGAAAGTGAGAGAGAAACCATTACAGCTGGTCCCTTTCTCAGATTATCCATAGGAACATTTTGCCATTGATGTTCTTTGGTCTGTACAGTTTACTACCCAACACAATTAAATATTTCTTGGTTTTAGTAGAATATTACTCAGTGTGGTTCTATTTTTCTTTTGTAGAATCTGCATCTACTGAAAATACAAAAACATTTCTGACTAATGTTTTTAAACTTGAAGGGTCTCCAAACTATATTGTAACAAATAACAGTACTCATTTGTTTCTGCAAAAATGTGTAAATTTATGGAGTTTAATGCTATCAAACATTTAAAATGAGCCCTCTATAACCAATCCTCATATTGACTAGTAGAACGAGTAAATCGTATTTTGAAAGAGTGTTATCAGACAGCTCTTTCTTCTGGCTTAAATGTTGAGGAATATTTCAATGAAAACATATGGGACCATTTTACACACCTCACTGTGTAACTAGTGTTTCTCCATTTAAACTGTTGAGAGGAAAGGGAGCGACTTATGCAGATGTGGTTGTAACCTCATTTAAGGCAAACAGTGAATACATTGGAAGATTTATGTGAAAGAGTTTGTTTGAGTCACCACTGGCACCATTATGTTCGAGAACATAATCCGAGGCAACTTCAGGTCAAAGTGGAGGACTTTGAACAGTCAGTGTTGATTCTCCACTGTAAAATTTAGGTAATTGGGATGGCTCCTGGTGATGAGAATATGCAAATACTCATCCATGAGAATCCGCGGTCATTAGGAAGTGATTGGCAGGAATAAGAGGAATAATCATCTGTAAAGTCCCTATCTTGAATCTGATGTTCTGTATGAAATTGTTAAGGTTCTTTAAGTTGGTTACCAGATGGTGTACCCTTGATGACTCTGGGACTGGAAAGTACACTCCCGACCTCTTATTTTCCTTGGAAACTGGGACAATTGCTCCTTTCTTCTGAAGAGCTGATACTCCCTTTAGCAGAGCCTCCCTTATGACTGGATCTTGAGGGAGCGGAGTACAAAATGTCCCAGTGGACATTCAGTCCGATAAGAATTCTATCAGACAATCCTTGCTGACCACCTGAAGAACCCAACTGTCCATCATTATTTCTTCCCATTCTGAAATGAATTGTTGAATTCACCCTCCAAACTTTGGTGGAGCATCCTTTGTCCCAGCATAGTTAGTAGCACTGATTCTTGGCACATTGCGTCTTGTTTCTTGTAAGATTTGAAAGAGGATGATTTTCCCTGGGATTTGGAATACTGAACTTGGGGGTTTTGTCTCCTTGACGGTTGGTGGAAAGAGACTTTAGAATTCTAATAACCTAAACTTATTAATGACTGATGATGGAAGAATGAAGAGTGTTTCCTTTGTTTAAAAATCGGGTAGAGATTATCTTTGAACTCCTCGCCAAATAGCCTGGACCCTCAAATGGCATTTTTTGTGCTGTTGTCTTTTGTGCCAGTGTTCCAGCCTTTGAGGTGCAGATTCCTTCTGACAGCTATGGAATCAACTCCAGCTAGTGCTTATCATCTGACAGTGCTTAATTTGTAAAATATGAAGTGCAGGTGCTCACATTTATAAAAGGCCACACCCACTTCACCATCTCCACCCACAACATCCAGTGGCCCCACCCACTTTCTTTATAGGGCCCCACCCACATCCACAAGCCTAAACACATTAGAGCTACCTCCTCACGCCTTGAGTTTCGCCAGAAGCTGAAGACCTAGTTCTTCACATAAGCATTTCGAAAACCTTACACGTACACACCTGCCGTGGGTGATTAGTGTGATATACGATTCAATATAACATAACATATTTTAGAATTTGAGAAGCCTATGACAACAACTTAAAAGTGAACTCAAATTAGAAAATGTGTGTAAATCTCAAAATTAACCATCAGTAGGATCATTTGAGGGCCAGAAGCAGCTTTATAAACTAAAGAGAATGTGCATGTACTGTGCTGTTCAAAAGATTTGAAGGTATGAAGGAAGGAATACATTAAGGAAGATGGCAACAAATGCAGGCAGGAAAGTGAGTACTGAGTGAGGGTTCAAATGAGTAATGGAGGAAATAAGAAAAGAATGAGAAAGGAAGACATGAAGGGATAGAAGAAATGAGGGAGAAAGGAAGTGGACGATGTGTGATGAATGTAATGACAATCAACCCTCATAAAGGTTTTAACAAAGTTTTTAAAATAAATGATGAAATTATTGAAGAAGTCCCTAATTTTAAATACCTTGGTATCATTTTAGATAGCAAAATAACATGGAAAACTCAATTAGAAAATGCAAAACTGAGGTTGACTCAAAACCAGTTCCCGATTTTAAAAAAGCACAAGAATAGTCATTTTAAATCAGTTTCACCGGCCATCGAATTATTTAAATGTAAAGCACAATCATCCTCCCTCTATGGAGCAGATCTTTGGGGTTATGCATTAAAGGGCACCTTTCTAGTTCGAGAGAATACCTTCATTAGACAGCTCCTAGGTGTACCTGGTTCCACGCCATTGACCCCTGTACTGTGGGACCTCAATTTTCAACGCACAGATGATTACGCTTCTCTTCGCCCGTTGCTTTACTGGGTCCGCCTGTGGTCTACAGAGGAGCTGGTAGACTACAGAGAAGCACTGAAAGAGATAATGGCTATACAAAATATCATTTATCTGCCATGGTTAGTGTACGTCGAAAAATGGTTTGGAAAACTGGGTCTGAGTAACTTCTGGTCAGACCCAGATTCCCTCACTAATAGCTCAAAAAAGCTTCTGAAACAAAGGTACTGGGAGTTTATTAGTGACTCAGTGTTAGCCAACCCCAATATAGGGACTCTGACTTCAAAATTCTTTGAAGTAAAAATGAATATGCAACTAGAGCCCCTTATGGATGAAATCTACCCCCCGTTGGCTAAAAGTCTATATCTAAAATTCCGGTACAGCATTTTGCAAACGAGGGACAGGATAATCAAATGGCACTGTAATAAGGGTGCAGACAGGAATACTGATTCAGCTTTATGTGAGCATTGTGAAATGGGGTTGAAAGAGGATGAGTCTCATGTTTTATTTATATGTCCTGCATATCTCAAACCAAGGAAAAAATGGTTAAAGCCCATATGCAAAATGTTAGGCATTCGCCACATTGGGGTTGGGCTTAGAATTTTTAAGGGAGACACCTCTCAACCGATAGTGTTCAGTCTGAGCCGTTTCCTCTTATGTGTAGCTTTGATCAGAAAGAGGAAAGGTTTTAAAATCTAATTTTATCTATTATTGTATTGCACTATCGCTGGCTAGAATTGAACGTATAAGTTAGGTGCAGAAGTATAATGAACTGGCTAGCTTGACATGATACTGGTCGCCAAATGACAAAGTGTTGTTGTTTTTAGTGATCCTGGTACTGTTTTATATAGAACATTTGATTGTTTTATTTTGTATATTTATTAAGTGATCTCGTTAGATGAGGCAAGTTGACTATGATGAACTGTTTTGCAACCAAAAAAAAAAAAAAACCCTCAGGGAAATGTAATTGTATACTCTGTACTATTTGATACAAGAAAAAGTGCTGCTAATTGTACCCAAATTATACTGTGACTTTGTATCCGCTTGTATTTATTAGTTGTATGTATTGTATCTTACAAGGTTTTTTTTAACCGAATAAAGATTGAATTGAATTGAATGTGAACAGAAAGACGAAAGGAAATGATAAAGAAAAGCAGAAGGAAGGGTTGAAGATAAGAAAAGAAGAAATTAAAGAAGGGATGAAGGAAGGAGCAGGTAAAAAAGAAAGTAAGGAATGAAAGGAGGAAGAGGGAAGAAAAGCACCAAGGGAGGGACGATGAGGAATGAATGAGGGTGTAAGGAAGCAAGAATGGAAAGAGGAAAGGAGGCATGGCTGCATGTGCTGAGGATGAGAACAAGGAAAGAAAAAGATGGCACAAAGGAAAGAAAGGAGTTCAGGGGAATGGATACATGTTTGAAAGGTACTGTATCACGGAAGGAGATAGGGAATAATGGTTGGGTAATATGGCAAAGAAATTGAAAAACAAAATATTAAAATACATATCTGTGTCCTTAACACACCAATTATGTTTATAAAGCACATATTCACCAGAGGGGGCCTTGACACTGAATACAAATGTTATCCAGCTCAATGGCACTCATTTTATTGACCTCAGAAAGAAAAAAGATTGAGTGGCCCACCAAGATTTAAATTTATGACCCTGACATCAAACACGGATTCCTGGAGTGGATATAGATATATGGTCAAGAAGGAAAAACATAAAAGTGAGAGTGTGGCAGGAGGAGAGGTCTGAAGGCAAAGATTGATACAGTACACACAGAATGTATGTGAAGAGAAGTGGGAAAAGCAGAGATTGGGAGTGCATGTTGAACATGATGAGAATGAAAAGTGGAAAGAGGAGAAAGGCAACGGAAGAAGAGCAGACAGCATGCAAAAGGAAAGTGGAAGCGAAAGAGGGGAAGGTGAAAAGGGAAAAGGTGGAGATTAAGGTGAAACATGGACATCGAGCAGATAAGTGAAGGAATAATGGAGAGAAAGGAAAGAGTAAGGTGTGAATGGGAGAAAGAAAAGCAGATACTGAAGGAGAGCACTAAAAGAGTACACATCTGCTTTATTACCTATACAGTAATTCATTATGTAAAGTTGAGGGGTGACAGGGCTGTATCATTCTTGGTCTGTCTTATCAATGCATAGCTGTGCTGTCCAAGACACACAATAGCGATTTTTTAACTGTGTTAAGGTTTCATCCATCAAAAGATGTTTTGTGGCATCACAATTGGTAATCCTCATAAAAGTGTCAGTTAAAGGACCAAGTTCAGGGCTGAGGTGGCTCAGCAGAGCTGTGAGTGAAGGGCCACTGCCCAGCCAGTGAGAACTACGGATTAGGAGAGAGCAGCACTGGCAGAGACGGGGATGCACTGATGCCCTGGAAATAGCAGAACATTGTGCTGTGACTTTCGGAGGAGAGCAGTAGAGCTGAGCTCGGCAAGGCCTTCCAACTTTTTTTCACCAGTGTTGTGTAGGTTCCTAAATTAAGCAGCGGCATTAAAGGCCACAGATGAGACCAGGACTTCACATCCTGGGCACAGACACCCTCTGAAATATTATCACTTGGTGCAAGCCAGACTGGGCACTTCCCACCTCTGGGCCAGGGTGCATTTTACTGGCTGTACTAGTGGCCACTATTCCCCTGCTAGCATTTATTAGAACCGCCTTTTCTTGCTTCTGTTCCTCACTGTTTTATAAGCTTGCTTCAAGTTCATAATGTGTTTTTTGTGAAACGTACGTTCACTCCTGTGTTTCCAACTGAAGAATACTCATATTGTCTTGAGGAGGAAAGCCTGCATGGACTTGCCAGGTTTCAAACTTATGCTATGAGGCCAAACCCAGATCGATGCAATGAATGTACTACTTCACTGACTCACCAGACCCTGCTTCCAGGCACTATCTCAATCATCATATAAATTAAAATTTGCTGACTTTTCTGTTATTTTCTCAACAGTGCCTGGAGAGGGCCTCTCTCTGCTGTCGCACATGTACACTTCTGTGTGTGCATGGTTCTCGGCAGTGGGGTGTCTGTTATTTCGCTCTTGCTTCACTTGTATAGTTCTTGGCAACTCCTGTGCAGGGCCTCAGCCGCTCGGCTCGTCTAGGTGTTAGTGTTCTGCATGCAAAGCATGGGTGCTGCCACTCCTCCAGCCTCAGTCATCCACTGTTTCTTTAACCCCTCCTTTGCCTGATATAAAGTTAAAAAAAGCGCAAGACTTACCAGAAGAGCCCAAAACAAGACAGGCCCCATATAACGAGGAGATTGGATTAGATATAAAGCATTGGGGTGCATCAAATTGGATTTCCCATGTTGAATGTTTATGAATTATTAATTCTGCCCACCCCTGCAATAGAACCGGCCCTGAGAAATAAGTGCCGGTGCTCAGCACCTGCACAAAGTAAGCACTGTCATCTGACCACATCAGATGAAATGTCTGATAGAAATTCTATCTGTGCTCCATGTTTTCCAATAAAGGGAGGTAATCTGACTTATTTTGAACTACTGAGATCAGATTCTTAAAGGCTGAGGTGAGAGATTGAGCCATATATACCCCATACATTCCAGCTGTCATTGCCACATCAGACCCTGAGAAGAATTTCATCATTGCTTAGTCCAAACTTTTATGTGACCAATCCTGTAAAATATGTTCTTCCATCTTGGAATAACAGTCCACCACACTCATCACAACAAAATCCACACGTACATTGCCTGGCAACATAGAGTACATGTTTTCAGGGGGATAAAGGTTGGCTGTAAATCTCCGTAACAAGATCCTGTCAGGATCATTCCACCCCTGTTTGACGACACTAGGTGTAACCGAACAGTCATTGATTTTAATACTGGTCGGTGTATTGGGGAAATAGTGACGCATTTATAGTGCTAAAAGTTCTAAGCCTATGACAGAAAACAATGTGAATCAATCAGTGAGTTTCAAACAATGTATTATATACAGCATGTGATAAGTTGCACTGAGTTTAACTAGGTTGTCCCTAAATGTGCAAAAAGATTTCCTTTACACTCCTTTCAAAAGTTTACACCTTGTTAGGTTTTCAGTAATCTGCTGATTGTGCCCAGTGCAAACCTTTTTTATTGGCTTCCATTAAACAGACAAATTCCAGATTCTATCAAGGAAATCCTTAACAGGTTCCGTAGAAGCCTTTAGATTTGCTGACCAAACAATTAGGTATATTTACATTTCTTTCAAGTAGCAGGCACTTTGGAGAGATGGCTTTAGCTGCCTCATCCTTTCAATCTAAGCAACTCAACCGTCCAGACACAGTATAGGAACTGTTCTGAGCTAATTAGTATATAGGAAATGTTGTTCCTCTGTCCACTCCAGTCTCTAGTTATAAAGGACATCATAGTCAATTCCAATTGTTCCTATCACAAAACGTTGTGATCTAGAATCTTAGTCCTGTTTGGGGGAGGCAGAACCTTAACTCCCAGAATGCACTGTGGTGGTAATTGAATACCCTGGACTGGAACAGTATGTCCTGATAGCATGGCATCATCTGGTAACATTAACAGATTAACGCTTCAGCGCCAGTGTTTGAGGCAGTCAGGAAGAAGAGCTGGCAGGCAGTTAATGACAGACGAGATTTTTATTCATACAAACTCAGTTCTGCTAATTTTATCACATTCAGAAGGATGGAAGTCTGAGTGGATGCACTGGGGTTTAAACCTGTGGCCAGGGATCAAACACCTTTCTCTATTATTTGTGCATGAATCCGATGACGCACTCAGATGGATCACCTCCTTTCTCACCGTAAGAACCCAGGGAATCCACTTACCACCTTTCACCTCTGAACCCAAGGAGATCACCTGTGGTGTCCCCCAGGGCTCATCCCTGAGCCCCACACTCGTCAACGCATACGTGACCCCATTGGTCAAGATTGTCAGAACCCACGGTCTGGACATCATTTCCTATGAAGACGACACCCAGCTCTACCTCTCACTCACAGGCAACCTCATCACCACCAGAACTAACTTCCACAGATGCCTGACAAACATTGCCAACTGGATGAAGAACAACTGGCTGCAGCTGAAAACAGACATGATGGAAGTACTGATCTTTGGCAATAGCAGCAACACATGGAACGATTCCTGGTGACCATCAGACCTAGGACCCTCACCCACTCCCTCCAACAATGCCAGAAACGTCAAGATCTCCATTTACAACAAGCTCACTATGAAATCACAGATCAACTTGGTCTTCTCCACCTGCTTCCTCACTCTGCACATTCTACGTAAGATCTTCAAGTGGCTACCGCTACACACAAGATGCACTCTGACACAAGCCCACATCACCAGCCGAATGGACTATGGCAATGCCCACTACGTAGGAATTGCCGCACACCTTCTGCAGAGACATCAGACTATACAGAACGCCGCAGCCAAACTCATCATCGGCCTTCCCAGACGAACCCACATCACACATCACTTCAGGAACTTCCACAGGTTCCCCGTAAAGAAGAGATGCCAATTCAAGCTGCTGACCCACGCACACAGGGCTCTACACAACCAAGGACCAGCCTACATTAACCACTGCCTGACCTGCCACCAACCATCGAGTAGACTATGCCGCCCTTTCACTTGCCTATACTTCCGCATCTACAGAAGCAGAAGTAGATGACGCTCTTTCTCCCACATTACAGCAAAGACCTGGAACAGCCTCTCCACGCACCTCCGGACCATCACCTCACTTCTGGAATTCTGAATGGCCCTCAAGACCTGAATGGTCGAATAAGCCTCGAGGGCCTGCAAGTTCCTTGATACCCTAACGGGTGATAAGCTGTGCTTTATAAATCTTTATTGATTGACTGAGCCAGCAGATTTAGATTCAGAGCACAAAGGTTTTCTCTCTCGGCATGCATTTTATCCCTTTTGTTAAGCTTTTAGTCTTTAATTACCATTTAGAAACTATTTGGGAACATGTAGTATAGTAATGTCAAATTGACGTTGCCTTGGTTACTAGAATGTTTACTGATGTCATTTATTCCAGAGCCCTGACTCTCCTGTGTTTTGTGGCAGTCAGTTGTTCTGCATCGTGCTGTGAGCAGTCCTGTATTTTGTGGGCTCCTGTCAATAAACATTCCTGCTTCCCCTCCCTCTGGTTTTGCTGCATTATCAAAATATCAAATATTGGCAATGACTATATTCAGTGGTACTATTACGGTAATCTGGAGCCGATCAACTTCGAAACAATGCTTTATTCCTCGAAAGCGTTTGTTCACTTTGAAGAATTGACTGCTCGGAAGTAGTCAAGAAAGTTTTACTGAAGGAAGATTTGACTGTAATTAAAAGTTGATGTGAGAACTGTTTTGGGCAAGCTGTTGTGGCGTGTAATGGGCAGTCCCACATCCCCTATGCTTAGGCTGTAAGCATGTGGCGAGTTAAGTCAGCACGCTTTACAACCATATGGGATTGGGCTATTACTGGAGTTAGACTTCATATGTTGTCATCATGCCGCCCACCATTTTTGAATGGGCAAATTTTACTAGAAGAAGATCAGTTTTACAAGTTGAACAACTCAAGAAGTTGAATAGAATTTTGTTAATATATTTATATTTAGATTGGTGTGGATTTAGCAATACATTATTTACATTAAAAGACAGAGAATAATCACCACTATTTACAACATAAACACCAAGCATATTCAAAATAATGGAGTTTAATGCATCAAGTTATGCAACCACCTCTTTTTCTAGCTATTCCTGGAAAACTATCCATCAAATGGAAATCGCGTCTGCGTAACTTTGAAAACTATCTTGCAGCAATCGATGTGATGAAATATCCTTCAGGGAAAGCTTCACTTTTATTCAACTATCTGGGCAGAGCTGGTCAAGAAGTTTTTACATTTTGCCAGAATAGGAAGTTACCTTAGGATCAATACGTTGATTTGGACGAGTACAGTGAAAAAAAGTCTAGAATGGCCAAACAATTTTCTGAGGTACCTAGTATTCTGCTTTGAAATCACAATTTTTTTCAGTACAAAACAAGTAAGTAGTGAATCGGTCAAACTGTTCATTGTGGCATTTCGCATACTAGCAGCCACCTTTGAATTTTTTTCTGGATGTGACATTTACATTAGCAACTACTTTGTTTAATTGCTTCTCAAAGAAAACACACAAAGGTCTACTGACTTGTAGACAATCAGCTCTTTACTAAGATATGGATTTAGCTAAAAGTGTAGAGAGATAGCTAATAGCCTACCAAGCACTTGCCTTTGATGAAAAGATTTCACATATTAGTTTGGTGCATGATAGCACATACATTTCTGCTGGTAATGTCAAAAATCAATTTACTGGCTCAAATTCTAGAACACACTAGGAATTCTTGTTTCAGATGTGGTTAAAGAAATCACATAGGCAACAATCATAACTTTCTTACACAAGGAAAACGTTACAACAATTGTAAATATGGCCATTTTGAAAAAGTTTGAAAATGTAACACGTCTAAGATTAAGAGTGCTGATTTGGAAAATGAGTGTATAGAGCAGTTGGGTAATGAGGTACTTAAACAATTGAGATTAACTCAGTGTCTGAGGGTTGTAAGCTGCTAAAAGTTCCAATAAGTGATGTTTGTATTAATGGTGTGAAATGAAGTACTATGGGAGTTTAAGGTCTCCCATAACTATACTTTTTTGAATATTGGGACTGCAAAACACATAAACCAGAATCTAGTGATGTCAGTGTCATGGCATATGGTGAATTCGACATCATCATGGTTGGATCTTTTATTGTATATTGGCTGTTTAGATAAGACCACCAAAATATATGAGGGTGAGCTATTTTAGGGTGGCAAGATTTAGCACATTCGATGTAATTTTTAAACCAGGATCTGATGTTCCATTTGTGTGCTCTTTCCATATCAGCTGTTAAGCCATTTTGAAAAATGATCACTAAGTATCTTGAAGTGTTTGATAATAAAGTATGTTCTGTTCGTGGTTTTGAATATTCAGTAAATGTAAAAGAGTATGCCGGACCGATCACACATAACTTAAGACTGGTATCAATAAGTGTTAGAGATGATTTGAAAGAAATGTTAGAAAACCTGCTGGAGGCAACTGAGTGACGGTATGATTGTTGCATCAGAGTCTTCTGAATGGGTTTCCCCTATGTGGTGACAAAAAAGAAATCTGGTGCTTTTCATTTGTGTGTTGATCTTCGTTCTTTAAATAAGAACATTTTTATGGATTGCCATCCTTTTTTACATCATACACATGACATGCTGGGAACTTTGTGGAAGGCAAAACATTTTTCTATGATTGATCTTCATTCAGCATATTACCAAATTCCTTTCAGTAAAAACTGTCAAGAACTCAACAATTTTATGACACATTTTGGACCATAAAGATATTTACGGTTGCCTTTTGGGCTAACCTCTTCTGCCAGTGTTTTTCAGCCAATGGTGGACTATTTCCTGATATGGAGAATGTACACGCTTTTCAGGATTACATCTTAATATTTACAGAAGATCCTAATGAACTGCTTGCTGTTTTTGAAAAAGTATTCAGTGTTCTTAGAAAACATGGCATGACAGACCACATAAATGCAAACTCTTTATCAACGAGTTAGGATATCGTAAACAAACAGATTGTGCTGAAGATATTAAACCTAAAGTCAATCCTACCAAACCCATCAAGGATGCTGCCATTCCGAAAGACAAGGATGCTTTAAAATCGTTTTTAGGACTTTGCAAATATTACATGGAGTTTATTCAGGATTATGCTGTAATTGCACAATTACTTGGTTCTCTGCTGAAAAAGAGGGCACAGTTTGAATTGTCTTCTAACTTAACATAAATGTTTGAGAACATGCTTATAGATTCTGCCTTGACACTTTTGTTAGTGGTGATAATTGTGTTATTAGTGTGAATGCAAGACTTCTAGGTTTAGGGGCAGTCTTATGTTAGTATATTGGTAAGAAAAAGTGTGTTATCGCTTTTGCTTCCAGAACATTACAGGATTCTGAAAATAATTACAGCACTACAGAGCGGGATGCAGTAGCTTACGTGGGTCAGTGGAGACATTTAAAGAAATGTAAAAAGTTAATTTGAGATACTCCATTTGATTTATGTATTGATCACAAACCACGTGTTTACTTACTGAGTGGCAGTGGCTCAGGTAAGGCCACTGCTAGGGTAGTCGGGTTACTGTTGACACTTCAATGAAATAATCTAACTGTAAAGTACATTCCCAATATAAAATATGCCAGGGCTGGACATTATCTTGTATCCCAATACCTGCTGATGCCTGGATGCCCTCTTGGGTGATTAGTGTGCTATACGATTCAATATAACATAACATATTTTAGAATTTGAGAAGCCTATGACAACAACTTAAAAGTGAACTCAAATTAGAAAATGTGTGTAAATCTCAAAATGAACCATCAGTAGGATCATTTGAGGGCCAGAAGCAGCTTTATAAACTAAAGAGAATGTGCTTGTACTGTGCTGTTTAAAAGATTTGAAGGTATGAAGGAAGGAATACATTAAGGAAGATGGCAACAAATGCAGGCAGGAAAGTGAGTACTGGAGTGAGGATTTAAATGAGTAATGGAGGAAATAAGAAAAGAATGAGAAAGGAAGACATGAAGGGATAGAAGAAATGAGGGAGAAAGGAAGTGGACGATGTGTGATGGATGTGAACAGAAAGACAAAAGGAAATGATAAAGAAAAGCAGAAGGAAGGGTTGAAGATAAGAAAAGAAGAAATTAAAGAAGGGATGAAGGAAGTAGCAGGTAAAAAAGAAAGTAAGGAATGAAAGGAGGAAGAGGGAAGAAAGGCACCAAGGGAGGGAAGATGAGGAATGAATGAGGGTGTAAGGAAGCAAGAATGGAAAGAGGAAAGGAGGCATGTGCTGAGGATGAGAACAAGGAAAGAAAAAGATGGCACAAAGGAAAGAAAGGAGTTCAGGGGAATGGATACGTGTTTGAAAGGTACTGTATCACGGAAGGAGATAGGGAATAATGGCTGGGTAATAATGCAAAGAAATTGAAAAACTAAATATTAAAATACATGTCTGTGTCCTTAACACACCAATGATGTTTATAAAGCACATATTCACCAGAGGGGGCCTTGACACCGAATACAAATGTTATCCAGCTCAATGACACTAATTTTATTGACCTCAGAAAGAAAAAAGATTGAGTGGCCCACCAAGATTTAAATTTATGACCCTGACATCAAACATGGATTCCTGGAGTGGATATAGATATATGGTCAAGAAGGAAAAACATAAAAGGGAGAGTGTGGAAGGAGGAGAGGTCTGAAGGCAAAGATAGATACAGTACACAAAGAATGTATGTAAAGAGAAGTGGGAAAAGCAGAGATTGGGAGTGCATGTTGAACATGATGAGAGTGAAAAGGGGAAAGAGGAGAAAGGCAAGGGAAGAAGAGCAGACAGCATGCGAAAGGAAAGTGGAAGTGAAAGAGGGGAAGGTGAAAAGGTGAAAAGGTGGAGATTAAGGGGAAACATGGACGTCAAGCAGATAGTGAAGGAATAATGGAGAGAAAGGAAGGAGTGAGGTGTGAATGGGAGAAAGAAAAGCAGATACTGAAGGAGAGCACTAAAAGAGTACACCTCTGCTTTATTACCTATACAGTAATTCATTATGTAAAGTTGAGGGGTGACAGGGCTGTATCATTCTTGGCCTGTCTCATCAATGTATAGCTGTGCTGTCCAAGACACACAATAGCAATTATTCAACTGTGTTAAGGTTTCATGCCATCAAAAGATGTTTTGTGGCATCACAATTGGTAATCCTCATAAAAGTGTCAGTTAAAGGACCAAGTTCAGGGCTGAGGTGGTACAGCAGAGCTGTGAGTGAAGGGCCACTGCCCAGCCAGTGAGAACTACGGATTAGGAGAGAGCAGCACTGGCAGAGACGGGGATGCACTGATGCCCTGGAAATAGCAGAACATTGTGCTGTGACTTTCGGAGGAGAGCAGTAGAGCTGAGCTCGGCAAGGCCTTCCAACTTTTTTTCACCAGTGTTGTGTAGGTTCCTAAATTAAGCAGCGGCATTAAAGGCCACAGATGAGACCAGGACTTCACATCCTGGGCACAGACACCCTCTGAAATATTATCACTTGGTGCAAGCCAGACTGGGCCCTTCCCACCTCTGGGCCAGGGTGCATTTTACTGGCTGTACTAGTGGCCACTATTCCCCTGCTAGCATTTATTAGAACCGCCTTTTCTTGCTTCTGTTCCTCACTGTTTTATAAGCTTGCTTCAAGTTCATAATGTGTTTTTTGTGAAACGTACGTTCACTCCTGTGTTTCCAACTGAAGAATACTCATATTGTCTTGAGGAGGAAAGCCTGCATGGACTTGCCAGGTTTCAAACTTATGCTATGAGGCCAAACCCAGATCGATGCAATGAATGTACTACTTCACTGACTCACCAGACCCTGCTTCCAGGCACTATCTCCATCGTCATATAAATTAAAATTTGCTGACTTTTCTGTTATTTTCTCAACAGTGCCTGGAGAGGGCCTCTCTCTGCTGTCGCACATGTACACTTCTGTGTGTGCATGGTTCTCGGCAGTGGGGTGTCTGTTATTTCGCTCTTGCTTCACTTGTATAGTTCTTGGCAACTCCTGTGCAGGGCCTCAGCCGCTCGGCTCGTCTAGGTGTTAGTGTTCTGCATGCAAAGCATGGGTGCTGCCACTCCTCCAGCCTCAGTCATCCACTGTTTCTTTAACCCCTCCTTTGCCTGATATAAAGTTAAAAAAAGCGCAAGACTTACCAGAAGAGCCCAAAACAAGACAGGCCCCACATAACGAGGAGATTGGATTAGATATAAAGCATTGGGGTGCATCAAATTGGATTTCCCATGTTGAATGTTTATGAATTATTAATTCTGCCCACCCCTGCAATAGAACCGGCCCTGAGAAATAAGTGCCGGTGCTCAGCACCTGCACAAAGTAAGCACTGTCATCTGACCACATCAGATGAAATGTCTGATAGAAATTCTATCTGTGCTCCATGTTTTCCAATAAAGGGAGGTAATCTGACTTATTTTGAACTACTGAGATCAGATTCTTAAAGGCTGAGGTGAGAGATTGAGCCATATATACCCCATACATTCCAGCTGTCATTGCCACATCAGACCCTGAGAAGAATTTCATCATTGCTTAGTCCAACTTTTTATGTGACCAATCCTGTAACATATGTTCTTCCATCTTGGAATAACAGTCCACCACACTCATCACAACAAAATCCACACGTACATTGCCTGGCAACATAGAGTACATGTTTTCAGGGGGATAAAGGTTGGCTGTAAATCTCCGTAACAAGATCCTGTCAGGATCATTCCACCCCTGTTTGACGACATTCATGACAAAGTGATGTATTGGTATACCCACATTAGATGACTTTTAGAATTGTTGTAACAAAGATTCATCTGAAGGTCCTGGTTTCTCCACATGATGGAAGTTCATGCTGTCTCTGATGTGTGCCAGTATGATGAATGCCAACATATCTTAAGCATTGTACTTGCCCTTTAAATCATTTAAATAAGGTGCCTAGACACTACTGTCAGAGCCCCCAGAATCGAGACGCGCGAGCGCGTTAACCAAGATGGCCGCCGCCACCGGAGCTCCGTGATTCCCGGAGCTTTTAGCCCAAATTAATGACGAATTACCGGCAAGAACCCAGCGAAAATACCGGCGCTTGCCTCCTGAAGCCTCCACCTACCTGTGAGTTCGTTTCTGAGCATTTTGGACGACGGAGTTATTTTTCTTCACCTCACAGACTTCTGCTCCATGCTTCTCATCGAGGTACTGCCGAGAATGTGAGCCTGGGGGCGGAGTGTCATTTAAGAAAGAGGCTGGCTTGGGCCTAGCTCCGCCTACAGTTCTGTTTAGCTGCTGCACCTGGGTTTTTTCAGTGTTATTTGACGCAATTGTCCATATTTACAATACTTTTCCTCATATTTTGAGGTTATTTGTTTCAATCTATTTTTCTTCATATTCAGACATATTTTTTCACCTCAAAATGGATTCAAAAAATCCTTCCGCTAATAAAAGGAAGCAGCAGGTTTCTCCTCCTCCCACAAAATCTAAAGTGGTGGAATCCTCAGAACCTTCTTTGTCTTTGATTTTGGAGGAAATTAAAGACTTGCGTTTGAATACTGACTCCATTGCTTCAGAGGTTAAAAATGTTCGTAAAGATATGGCTTCTATGTCCATGAAGGTGTCAGACAATACCATTAAAATCCAAGATAATAAGAATAAATTGGATGCTTTTACACCTTTAATGACTAGAATTATGCCAATGCATACTCAGCTGTTGGACTTAGAAAATCGCAATAGGCAATACAATTTGCGCATCTTTAATTTGCCTGAAGAAATTGAAGGGACCAATTGTCGCCTTTATCTTGAATCTCTTCTGCCTGGTCTCCTGAATATCAAGTTTGCAGAAAAATTTGAAATTGATAAAGCTCATAGAGTTCCGTCACATCGTAATCCTCGTCATTCAAAGCCAAGGCAGATGATATTTAAGGTCCTGCGCCATCATCACCTGGTCCTTATTCGGAAAGCTGTTCGTGAAATACCATCTTTGGTGGTGAATGGAACCAAAATCTTCATCCATCAGGATTTTGCTAAAGAAACTGTGGCTATTCGTAAAGAATTTTCATCTCTTCGTCCGCAACTGAGGAGCCTTGGTTTCAAATATGGACTATTTGATCCTTCTACAATGCGAATCTGGAAAGACAATGTCTCTAAATCTTTTCAACGTCCTGAAGATCTTCGTCTCTTCCTTGAACAGCAGGCTCCTCCATCAATGGATACACAAGACCCTAATTCTTGACTTCATCTCGCTGGTTTCTTGTGACAGGTCTATTACTAAATTTCTTCATGGGCTCCAATGGTAACTGGCCATGCTTGAGGAACGGGTGTGCGTTTCCTTGTCTTTATTTATGTGGCATGTTCGTACCTTACTCTCTCTTTTTTGTTTCTCCCTTTCCTATCTTTCGATCAGAGTTACTCTATTAACCTGTCTTATCCTACCTTCTTCTTGTTCCTATTCCTGTCTTTTTCTTCTCTTATATCCTAATGGCTAACATTCATAATATAAAAATTGTTTCTCTTAATGTGAAAGGTTTACGACATCCAGTGAAACGTTTAAAAATTTTGGATTATTTAAGTAATTCTAACGCTGACATCTGTTTTGTCCAAGAGACTCATGTTGATGATAAAGTTTTAAGTTATATGAACAAAAAGTGGGTGGATTCTATTGTTTCTTCACCTGCTGCAGGTAAAAAAAATGGGGTCGCTATTTTCTTTTCCAAAAGGTTACATTGTCAGGTCTTGCATAAGATCTCAGACTCTGATGGAAGATATATTATAGCTAAAGTTAAAATTCATGACTCTATTTTCTTTTTGATGAATGTTTATGGTCCTACGTCAGAGGATCCTGTTTTTTGGACAACTGTTACGTCAGAAGTTTTAAAGTTGGGAAATGCTCCATTGATTTTTGGTGGTGATTTAAATATTTTTGTAGACCCCTTGCTGGATAGATTGTCTACATCTCGATTTTGACCGTCCAAGACTTTTCATGCCTTTAAGACCTTTCTTCAAACTACTAAATTAGCTGACATTTGGCGATTACACTATCCAACTGGTAAAGAGTTTTCTTTTTTCTCCAACCCACACAACTCCCATTCCAGAATAGACTATTTTTTCCTTTCCCCTTCCCTTATTCAATTTGCTAATGATCCTATCATTGGTACCATCGACATTTCAGATCATGCTATGATTTCTTTTGTATTAAATGTATCATCTTCATTTTCTAAGCAGTCAAGATGGCGTATGAATTCTGACATTGTCCTTAACGATACTCATAAGCCTAAGTTACTCCAGGCTATTCAGGAATATTTTACTTTTAATTCAGAAGGGTCTACCTCCATTACCACTCGATGGGATGCATTTAAAGCTTATATTAGGGGTACCACTATTTCTATTATGGCTCATGAAAATAAGAAGTTTAATTCACATATCAAATCTCTAGAAAAACAAAGAGCTCATTTCGAGCGTTTATTTGTTTCGTCTAGTGATCTCCAATATAAAGTAAAATTACAAAAGCTGCGGTATGAATTCAATGCAATCCTCAGTACTAGAGCTGGGATACAACTCTCTAAATCCAATGCCAAATTTAGTTTTAATACCAATAGGTCTGGTAGACTTCTGGCTAATTATTTGCGTATTAAATGAGATAAAACTCAGATTACCTCCATCAAATGTCCTCAAGGTAAAATTGCTTTTTCTCATAATGAGATTGTTAATGAGTTTTTTAATTTTTATTCTACTTTATATAATAAGCCTGACTATTGTGATGTTTCTTTAATTGATTCCTTTTTACAACATTCTGATTTACCTCACATTTCTGCCTCTGATAAAATTAAATTAGATTTACCCATTACTAATGAGGAAATTCTCTCAGCCATTCAATTGCTTCCAAAGAAAAAATCCCCTGGTCCTGATGGTATCCCTGCAGAATTTTATAAAGAGTTCCAACATCATCTTTTACCTTTTTTGAATCAGATTTTTTCTCATTTTTCCTCATCAGGTACTATTTCAGGTTCTTTTTCTGAAGCCTTAATTGTTGTACTTCCCAAACCTGATAAAGACCCTACCCTTGTTGCTAATTACCGTCCCATTTCCTTAATCAATCAAGATTGTAAACTATATGCTAAAATTATCGCTTCCAGGTTAGCCCCTATCCTTCATTCAATTATTCACCCTGATCAATCTGGTTTTATGAAAAATCGATATTCTACTAATAATACGAGAACGTTATTACATGTTATTGAGCAAAGTTCCTCTATCCTTAACCCTGCTGGTGTTATGGCATTAGATGCTGAAAAAGCTTTTGATAAAATCCATTGGCAATTTTTATTTAAAACTTTGTTATCCTTTAATTTTGGGCCTTCCTTTATTCGTATGATTTCTGCTTTATACTATGCTCCCACAGCTCGACTATTTATTAATGGTCAGATTTCTAACCAATTTTCTCTTTTCAGAGGAACTCGACAGGGTTGTCCCCTCTTCCCTCTTTTGTTTTTACTTGGTATAGAACCATTTCTTAATTACATTTGAAAATGCGAAAACATTCAAGGGATTACTGTCTGTGATATTACTGTTAAAACTCTAGCATATGCTGATGATGTGTTATTATTTATTAGTAATCCTGATTCCTCTGTTCCTTTTCTGCTTGAAATTATTTCTAAATACTCTATTGTGTCAGGTTATAAGTTAAATGTTACTAAAACTGAATTTTTTCCACTCAATATGTTGTGTACTCCTGATATGCTACCCTCTCCAGATATAGTTTGGCAAAAGAGCAAATTGAAATACCTTGGTATTTTATTTTCATCATCCCTTCATGCTACCCTAAAATTAAATTCTGATTTCATTCTAGAACATATCAAACAAAAAACTTCCAAATGGTCCTCCCTTCATCTTTCCTGGTGGGGGAGAATGGAATCTATTAAAATGACTATTGCACCTGAAATATTTTATTCTCTTGCAATGATCCCAACTCAATTTCCACTCAAATTTTATAAAGATGTTGACAAACTTTTATCAAAATTTTTATGGAATAACAAGCCTCCCTGTATTGCTTATAAAAAATTAAAAATTCCCAAATGTAATATTGGTTTTGCCCTACCTGATTTTCTTCTATATCATAAGGCATTTATCCTTAAACAGAGTTCGTTATGGTTTAATATATCTCCTATGCTTAATCCCCCTATTTGGTATCATATTGAGACTTCCCTTGTTAAACCTTTTCCTTTATTATCCCTATTAACCATGTCTCCCGTATCTAAAATTGTACACTCTTCTTCCATAATTAAATCATCAAGATTAATTTTTAACGATTTGGACTCCAATTTTGAGTCCCCTCTACTTTCAACAGTACATTTGTCCTTATGGCATAGTGCCTTGTTCAAATTAAATAGGAATATTTCGTTTTGGTCTTCATGGATTGCTAAAGGTATTTTTTATCTTGGAGATGTTTTCATGGATGATGCGTTTATTCCATTTATTCAACTCCAATCAAAATTTAATCTGCCTTTAACTGATCTGTCTAAATATCAATTCCTTTGTAATTCTATTTTAGATTCTTTCCCACATGGCATTCCTTCTAAAATGACAGCTGATTTTATGCTATATGTTAATACTGTGTCTTTATCCCCTAAAGCGGTGTCTGTATTTTATAAGAAGCTCACTGTATCCTTAGGTTCCAATATTGATACAATTTCTACCTTTTGGAACAATGAGTTATCTTTATCTCTGACAAGTGATTCCTGGTCATTAATATGGACTCTTTCTATTTCTGGTTGTTTACCAGTGTCAATTTATCAAACTAATGCTTATATTTTATTTAATTCCTTATGGACACCACTGCGTTTATTTAAAGCTCATTTATTACCATCTAATGTATGCTGGCATTGCAATTTGCATCCTGGTTCCTTACGTCATATGTTATTTGAATGTCCGCTTATTTTGAAATTTTGGTCTGAAGTATGGACTGTAATACATAAAATTCTACCTATTTCTGATTTACCCTCATATACTTTAATCATATGCAAATCTGTTATGTTGAGTGTACCCCTTGATGATAATGAAGCTAAACTATTTAACTTTTTGGTATCGGCTGCATTGAAATCCATCACTTTTTGTTGGAAGGATGTTACTTCCCTTTCAGTCCATGCTTGGTGGTCTTGGATTATCTTTACAAGAAGAGGTGCTCAATTGTCACTACAAGGTGTTCATCATAATTCTTCTACTTTTCAATCTTTCTGGTCTCCTATAGATTCATATGTACAGTTATAACTATTGTTGTTCTTTCCTTAATACTGTATCGTATTGGTAACTCTGCTTGTATAAGTATTTATGCTATGAAATGTATATTTCCCCGCTCCCTTCCCCTCCTTATTTTCTCCTTAGAATGTCAAATTTTTTCTTGCGATGTATTTTATTAATGACTGTATTTCTTATGATTAGTCTTTTTCACTTCTTTGTATTTTAATGAAATCCTTCTTCACTTTTTTGTATGTGTTTATGTGCTTCATCATTCTTAAAATTTCAATAAAGTCTTACTGAACTAAAAAAAAAAAAAGAGCCCCCAGAATCAGAGGTACCCACAGTTGTCGTCTTCTTTTGATCAGAAGCAACTGTCCTTTAAGTGCCACCAGCGTTTGTAAAACTATTCTGTAAATGTTCTCCTCATCCTCCCTCCTATGTTTTTGGCATTTGGGAGAAGAAGAGCCGCGAGGAGATCGAGAGGAAGATAAAGATGGAAAGCCATGTCTCATTTCAGCAGAATGCTTGCCCTTATTAATAGAGCTCTCTCTGCAAACGATCAAGCCAGCCAATCATGCATAAATGTCCAGAAAAGGCTTACCTGCGGAGTTAGATGCTGTCAGACGGGAGTGCGGCCACTGCGCTTCCAAAATCAAAGGACGCGCATATGCAGAAGCAATTTATCCCTCTGCACGTGCTGAAGCAGGAAGTTGGCAAGAATGCGCGAGCATCCGGAACTTTCTCTGATTGTAAGGGAGTGACGCATGGTAATATCCCCAGGACCTCCAAACGGGGGAGGGGGGAGGGAGGCTGCCACGAGGAAGAAAGAATCACCAAGGTACCTACCTAGCTGCCACAAGGAAGAAAGAAGCACCAAGGTACCTACCTAGCTGCCACAAGGAAGAAAGAAGCACCAAGGTACATACCTAGCTGCCACAAGGAAGAAAGAAGCACCAAGGTAGCTTCCACAAGGAAGAAAGAAGCATCAAGGTACCTACCTAGCTGCCACAAGGAAGAAAGAAGCACCAAGGTACCTACCTAGCTGCCACAAGGAAGAAAGAAGCACCAAGGTACCTACCTAGCTGCCACAAGGAAGAAAGAAGCACCAAGGTAGCTTCCACAAGGAAGAAAGAAGCATCAAGGTACCTACCTAGCTGCCACAAGGAAGTAAGAAGCATCAAGGTACCTACCTAGCTGCCACAAGGAAGAAAGAAGCACCAAGGTACCTACCTGGCTGTCACAAGGAAGAAAGAAGCACCGAGGTACCTACCTGGCTGTCACAAGGAAGAAAGAAGCACCGAGGTATCTACCTGGCAGTCACAAAAAAAGAAAGAAGCACCAAGGTACCTACCTGGCTGCCATAAGGAAGAAAGAAGCACCAAGGTACCTACCTAGCTGCCACATGGAAGTAAGAAGCACCAAGGTACCTGGCTGCCACAAGGAAGAAAGAAGCACCAATGTACCTACCTGGCTGTCACAAAAAAGAAAGAAGAACCAAGCTAGCTACCTGGCTGCCACAAGGAAGTAAGAAGCATCAAGGTACCTACCTAGCTGCCACAAGGAAGAAAGAAGCACCAAGGTATCTACCTAGCTTCCACAAGGAAGAAAGAATAATCAAGGTACCTGGCTGCCACAAGGGAGAAAGAAGCACCATGGTACCTACCTGGCTGTCACAAGGAAGAAAGAAGCACCGAGGTACCTACCTGGCTGTCACAAGGAAGAAAGAAGCACCAAGGTACCTACCTAGCTGCCACATGGAAGTAAGAAGCACCAAGGTACCTGGCGGCCACAAGGAAGAAAGAAGCACCAAGGTACCTACCTGGCTGTCACAAAAAAGAAAGAAGAACCAAGGTAGCTACCTGGCTGCCACAAGGAAGAAAGAAGCACCATGGTACCTACCTGGCTGCCACAAGGAAGAAATAAGCACCATTGTACCTACCTGGCTGCCACAAGGAAGAAAGAAGCACCAAGGTACCTACCTAGCTGCCACAAGGAAGAAAGAAGCACCAAGGTACCTACCTAGCTGCCACAAGGAAGAAAGAAGCACCAGGGTACCTACCTAGCTGCCACAAGGAAGAAAGAAGCACCAAGATACCCACCTAGCTGCCACAAGGGAGACAGAAGCACCAATGTACCTGCCTGGCTGCCAAAAGGAAGAAAGAAGCACCAAGGTACCTACCTGGCTGCCACAAGGAAGAAGGAAGAACCAAGGTATCTACCTAGCTTCCACAAGGAAGAAAGAAGCATCAAGGTACCTGGCTGCCACAAGGAAGAAAGAAGCACCAAGGTACCTACCTGGCTGCCACAAGGAAGAAAGAAGCACCAAGGTACCCACCTGGCTGTCACAAGGAAGAAAGAAGCACCAAGGTACCTACCTGGCTGTCACAAGGAAGAAAGAAGCACTGAGGTATCTACCTGGCAGTCACAAGAAAGAAAGAAGAACCAATGTACCTACCTGGCTGCCATAAGGAAGAAAGAAGCACCAAGGTACATACCTAGCTGCCACAAGGAAGTAAGCAGCACCAAGGTACCTGGCTGCCACAAGGAAGAAAGAAGCACCAAGGTACCTACCTGGCTGTCACAAAAAAGAAAGAAGAACCAAGGTAGCTACCTGGCTGCCACAAGGAAGAAAGAAGCACCAATGTACCTACCTGGCTGCCACAAGGAAGAAAGAAGCACCAATGTACCTACCGGGCTGCTGCCACAAGGAAGAAAGAAGCACCATGGTACCTACCTGGCTGCCACAAGGAAGAAAGAAGCACCAAGGTACCTACCTAGCTGCCACAAGGAAGAAAGAAGCACCAAGGTACCTAACGAGCTGCCACAAGGAAGAAAGAAGCACCAAGATACCTACCTAGCTGCCACAAGGAAGAAAGAAGCACCAAGGTACCTACTTGGCTGTCACAAGAAAGAAAGAAGAACCAATGTAGCTACCTGGCTGCCACAAGGAAGAAATAAGAACCAAGGTACCTGGCTGCCACAAGGAAGAAAGAAGCACCAAGGTACCTACCTAGCTGCCACAAGAAAGAAAGAAGCACCAAGGTACCTACCTAGCTGCCACAAGGAAGAAAGAAGCACCAAGGTACCTACCTAGCTGCCACAAGGAGGAAAGAAGCACCAAGGTACCTGGTTGCCACAAGGTAGCTTCTTCACTACAGTACACTCACTTTGAGGCCAACATACCCCCAGGCCCATCAAGGGAGGTAATTCAGCTCTGTGAAGGGTCCGAACCTAGCAGGGATCTCCCATGTTCCCACTCCACTCACATGAAAACAAAACAGGCGGAGCCTGGAGGGCCAGCCCCATCTGTTGTCCCCAGGATGGGTGCAAGGTGCCAGAATCCTCCTCCTTTGTTCCTGTCAAGAGGTGACATGCCTCATTAGTAACGACTGGGATGAGGACAAGGGACATAGAGGTAATTATCCATGGAGGATATTGTCCCAGTCAAGCTCGCAGTTGATCACTCCTTCCATTAACCTCAAAATACCTCTCTGGAGGAACAAGAAAGAAAGAAGAACCAAGGTACCTACCTGGCTGCCACAAGGAAGAAAGAAGCACCAAGGTACCTGGCTGCTACAAGAAAGAAAGAATCACCAAGGTACCCACCTAGCTGCCGCAAGGAAGTAAGAAGCACCAAGGTACCTACCTAGCTGCCACAAGGAAGAAAGAATCACCAAGGTACCCACCTAGCTGCCACAAGGAAGTAAGAAGCACCAAGGTACCTACCTAGCTGCCCCAAGGAAGAAAGAATCACCAAGGTACCTACCTGGCTGCCACAAGGAAGAAAGAGTCACCAAGGTACCCACCTAGCTGCCACAAGGAAGTAAGAAGCACCAAGATAGCTACCTGGCTGCCACAAGGAAGAAAGAAGCACCACCAAGGTACCTACCAGGCTGCCACAAGAAAGAAAGAAGCACCAAGGTACCTACCTGGCTGTCACAAGAAAGAAAGAAGCACCAAGGTACATACCAGGCTGCCACAAGAAAGAAAGAAGCACCAAGATACCTACCTGGCTCCACAAGGAAGAAAGAAGCACCAAGGTACCTACCAGGCTGTCACAAGAAAGAAAGAAGCACCAAGGTACCTACCTGACTTCCACAAGGAAGAAAGAAGCACCAACGTACCTACCTGGCTGCCACAAGGAAGAAAGAAGCACCAAGGTACCAACCTGACTTCCACAAGGAAGAAAGAAGGACAAAGGTACCTGGCTGGCTGCCACAAGGATGAAAGAAGCACCAAGGTACCTGCCTGGCTGCCACAAGGATGAAAGAAGCACCAAGGTACCTACCTGCCTGCCACAAGGAAGAAAGGTTGCACCAGGGTACCTGGCTGCCCCAAAGAAGAAAGTAGCACCAATGTACCTACCTGGCTGCCACAAGGAAGAAAGAATCACTAAGGTACCTACCTAGCTGCCACAAGGAAGTTTGAAGCACCAAGGTACCTGGCCGCCACAAGGAAGTTTGAAGCACCAAGGTACCTACCTGGCTGCCACAAGGAAGAAAGAAGCACCAAGGTACCCACCTAGCTGCCACAAGGAAGTTTGAAGCACCAAGGTACCTGGCTGCCACAAGGAAGTTTGAAGCACCAAGGTACCTGGCTGCCACAAGGAAGAAAGAAGCACCACCAAGGTACCTACCAGGCTGCCACAAGAAAGAAAGAAACACTAAGGTACCTACCTGGCTGTCACAAGAAAGAAAGAAGCACCAAGGTACCTACCAGGCTGCCACAAGAAAGAAAGAAGCACCAAGGTACCTACCTGGCTGCCACAAGGAAGAAAGAAGCACCAAGGTACCTACCTGGCTGTTACAAGAAAGAAAGAAGCACCAAGGTACCTACCTGACTTCCAGAAGGAAGAAAGAAACACCAACGTACCTACTTGGCTGTCACAAGAAAGAAAGAAGCACCAAGGTACCTACCTGACTTCCACAAGGAAGAAAGAAGGACAAAGGTACCTACCTGGCTGCCACAAAGACGAAAGAAGCACCAAGGTACCTACCTGGCTGCCACAAGGAAGAAAGAAGCACCAAGGTACCTACCTGGCTGCCACAAGGAAGAAAGAAGCACCAAGATACCTACCTGGCTGCCACAAGGAAGAAAGAAGCACCAAGGTACCTACCTGGCTGCCACAAGGAAGAAAGAAGCACCGAGGTACCTATGTAGCTGCCACAAGGATGAAAGAAGCACCAAGGTACCTACCTGGCTGCCACAAGGAAGAAAGAAGCACCAAGGTACCTACCTGGCTGCCACAAGGAAGAAAGAAGCACATAGGCACCTACGTAGCTTCCACAAGGAAGAAAGAAGCACCAAGGTACCTACCTGGCTGCCACAAGAAAGAAAGAAGCACCAAGGTACCTACCTGGCTGCCACAGGAAAGAAAGAAGCACCAAGGTACCTACCTAGCTGCCGCAAGGAAGAAAGAAGCACCAAGGTACCTACCTAGCTGCCACAAGGAAGAAAGAAGCACCAAGGTACCTGGCTGCCACAAGGAAGAAAGAAGCACCAAGGTACCTACGTAGCTGCCACAAGGATGAAAGAAGCACCAAGGTATCTACCTAGCTGCCATAGGGAAGAAAGAAGTACCAAGGTACCTACCTGGCTGCCACAAGGAAGAAAGAAGCACCAAGGTACCTACGTAGCTGCCACAAGGAAGAAAGAAGCACCAAGGTACCTACCTAGCTGCCACAAGGAAGAAAGAAGCACCAGGGTACCTACCTAGCTGCCACAAGGAAGAAAGAAGCATCAAGGTACCTACCTAGCTGCCATAAGGAAGAAAGAAGCACCAAGGTACCTACCTGGCTATCACAAGGAAGTAAGAAGCACCAAGGTACCTACCTAGCTGTCACAAGGAAGAAAGAAGCACCAAGGTACCTACCTGGCTGTCACAAGGAAGAAAGAAGCACCAAGGTACCTACCTGGCTGCCACTAGGAAGAAAGAAGCACCAAGGTACCTACCTGGCTGCCACAGGGAAGAAAGAAGCACCAAGGAACCTGGCTGCACCAAGGAAGAAAGAAGCCCGAAGGTATCTACCTAACTGCCATAGGGAAGAAAGAAGTACCAAGGTACCTACCTGGCTGCCACAAGGAATAAAGAAGCACCAAGGTACCTACCTGGCTGTCACTAGGAGGAAAGAAGCACCAAGGTACATGGCTGCCACAAGGTAGCTTCTTCACTACAGTACACTCACTATGAGGCCAACATACCCCCAGGCCCATCAAGGGAGGTAATTCAGCTCTGTGAAGGGTCCGAACCTAGCAGGGTTCTCCCATGTTCCCACTCCACTCACATGGAAACAAAACAGGAGGAGCCTGGAGGGCCAGCCCCATCTGTGGCCCTCAGGATGGGTGCAAGGTGCCAGAATCCCCTCATTTGTTCCTGTCAAGAGGTGACATACCTCATTAGTAACGACTGGGATGAGGACAAGGGACATAAAGGTAATTACCCATGGAGGATATTTTCCTAGTCAAGGTCCCAGTTGATCACTCCTCCCATTAAACTCAAAATAACTCTGGAGGAACAAAACAGATCACTTTGTGCAATTGACTGAGCGTAAATAATGACTCTGACCTGCGGATCCTGTTTGAGTTGTGCCTCAAATTATCTTTACATTTTTTAACTCATTCTGACTTTCAAAAATTGGGCGCAAATAGTGACTACACGCACTAGTGTAACGAAACCTGAGGGCCCACCTAGCAAACTACATGGAGAGACCCCCCTCCGGACTCAGTCAGGAGCTCTCAGGCAAGTGTACTGTGGTAAGGGGGCCCCCTGGAGGTCGGGGGCCTCTGCACCGCTGGGGCCTATGTTACACCACTGACTACACCTGTATTTTCAATTCTTTCATCGCGCTAAATCAACTCTAACATCACAATTTTACTCTGCAAAATTCCCCCAAGTGTAACCATAGGGTAGTTTTTGCAGGATATTTCACACTTGTGCTGGCACACTCACCAAAAAAACGGTATTATCGAATTCTGATTCAGCATATGGTTTTACCGCCTGTTAAACCATATGCAGTTTTGTCGTGTGAAATTTTACCATGTGCAATAAAATGTCATGCAGTTTTGGCATGTGTGCTAAAATCACATGCACTAACACCGCTTGCTGTAAAATCACACTCATTAAAAAAAATCAAATGGAACGGTTTTAGCTTGTTTCCTTTTATCATTTTTTTTTGTTTAGGAAATTTTTATTAAGCATTTATTAAGTAATACAAAAAAAACCAAGTCATGAATAATTAGTAAAAAGTACAATGGTAAATAGCAATTAAATGACATAAATAATCATAAAAAAGAGTTAGAGACGAAAAAGAAAAAGAAGAAAGAAAGAGAAGATAAGGAAAGGGGAAAAGAAAAGAGAGAAAGAAAGAAAAGAGAAAAAAGGAAAAAAGAGAAAAGAAAAAGAAGAGCAAGAATTATTATGTGGGATTAATAGCACGCAATAAGGGTGGGGGATTGGAAGAAAGGTAGGAGGTGAAAGGAAGGCAGAGTAGATCAGATTTCATTTTTAAAGGGACAGAGGTGGAGGATGCAATAGAGATTCTGTTTTCATCACAGATAAAGTTCCACCAAGCGTGGACAGAAAGCTTAGAGTTATCCTTCCAACACGATAAAATAACTTTAAATGCAAGAGCAATAAACAGGTCTAATAACTTAGTAGACGAAGATACGATTTCAATATCATCAGATAAGGAACCTAATAACACATTCAGTAGAGATAGATAACGGGGAGGAAAAAGAAAACATTGGCATGCAAATGTTCCATACTTCAGTCCAAAATGATAAAACAGGGGAACAGTTGTATACTTGATGTTTAAGAATACCAGGTTCCTTGGAACATGACCAACATAAAGGTGAGGAAACTTGAGAAAACTTATGGATACTAACCGGGGTAATAACCACTCTATGATATATAAAGAATGAAGATTGCGTAATACGTGCAGCAACAGATATTTTACAAAGTTTGGACAATATACGATCCCACAATGCAATAGATAAGGAGACATCAAGGTCAGTCTCCCAAGCAATCTCTACATTTGATTTAGAACGTTCTGAAACATTAGATAACAAAATGGAATATACAGGTGCAGCTTTAGGTAGTTGAGTAGAAAATAAAGGGTACAGTGGAGTGGTGGGGGTGAAGGAAGAAAAAGAAAGAGAAGGGGAGAGGGAGAGGGATGACAGGTAAGATTGGATAGAAGATGTTATAATGGTATATTCAGTAATAAATGATGAAGGCAAATGAAATGTATTTTGCAATGATGGGAAGGGAATAAGGGATGAATCAGTAAAAAACTGATGTACAAATAGGATACCCTTTTCTTTCCAGTGTTTAAAGTAAAATGATTTACCTTTGTATCTAATGATTTTGTTCGACCACACCACAGAGGCTAGGAAACATTGAAGAGGGGATAAAGTAGAAGAAAAAACAGTATGTAGTAGAAATTGGGAATATTTCAAAATGGGACATTTGGACAGAAAAGTACAATTGGACATGAAAACAATATGCTGAAAAGAGAAATCTTTGAGAAGGGAGCGTTCTAGGAGAACCCACTTAGGTACAGGGATATCAACAAAGTCATAAGCCAAGGAAAAGGACTGTTTGATCTAAAAGGCAGAATGGTATGATTTAAAATCAGGAAAACGAACACCACCTTCTTGTTTAGGTCGAATTAACTTATGCCGTGCAATGCATGGATGTTTGTTATTCCACAAAAATTTTACAAAGAGAATTGATTCGTGTAAAATAGGATTTAGGAATTTTAAAAGGGAGCATGGAAACAGTATATAGAACATGTGGGTAATCATCATTTTAATAGTATCTAATCTACCCCACCAGGAAAGGAATAAGGGGGACCAAAGTTGAAGAAGGGATTGAATTTTGTTAATTAATGAATCAAAGGTTAATTTAAGGGTGTCTTTTAGGGAGGAAGAAAACCATATACCAAGGTATTTAATTTTGGAGGGACACCATGCAAAATCAGTATCGTTAAACATGTATTGGAAGCAGAGTGGATTAAGGGGTAGAACTTCCGTTTTGGATAAGTTAAGCTTATATCCTGATATGTACAAACTAACCTCATTCAAAAAGTGTGGAAGGGAGGATTCCGGATTGGACATATATATCAGAACATCATCTGCATAAGCAGACAGCTTAGTTTCTGTAGAAGAGAACGTAAGGCCAGTAATATTAGAGTTGGAACGAATACGCTCTAAAAAAGGCTCGAGACATAAAATAAATAACAAGGGGGAAAGGGGACAACCTTGTCTCGTGCCTCTGTTCAATGAAAAAAATCTGGAGAATTGGTTGTTGACAAATATACTGGCACGAGGGGAAGAATAAAATAGTTGAACCAAGGAGATGAAAGAGCGACCAAAACCAAACCATTTGAGAGTACAAAACATGAATTGCCAATTAATACGACCAAAAGCTTTTTCAGCGTCTAGGGAAAGGGCCGCCAATGGGACTTTAACATGTTTGGCTTGCGCAATGACATTGGAAAACAAACGAGCATTATCAGCAGCGAGTCTACCCTTCACAAAACCCACTTGATCTGTTTTAATTAAACAAGGAATCATAGAATCTAGACGAGAGGCAAGGATTTTACCAAAAATCTTGCAATCATAATTAATTAATGAAATGGGGCGATAGTTTTTACATTGCGAGTGGTCTTTATCAGGTTTAAGAATAATGACAATGAGAGCATCCAAAAAGGAGCCAGAGGCTTTGGCATCTGAGATAAATGAATTAAATAATTGAAGGTGCTTAGGTGCAAAAAAAGATTGAAAAGAGGAATAAAACTCAACAGGTAAACCATCAGGGCCGGGAGCTTTGGATTTTTTAAGATGGGTAATGGCTGTAGTAATTTCCTGTAGAGTGATGTCCCGTCCAACAGAGCAAAATCCATCTGAAGGAAAGGGGGAGGTGGGAGGCCCTCAAAAAATGTCGATAAGTTCGCTTCAGAAGGGTGTGTATCATCTGAGTATAAGGCCTGATAATAATTATGAAATACCTTGGCAATGTCTTCATCAGAATTGACTAATTTGTTTGAAGAGTCATTAAAGATCGGATCAATCGTTTTACGTTCGGATTTAATTTTTAAATAATTTGCCAACAATTTCCCTGCTTTATTCTGGCCTCCATGGAATTTAGATTTAATTTTAAGAAGGGTGTGACAAGCTTCATTGGTGATAATGTTATTAAGGTCAGTTTTGGCTAGGATTAGCTCCTGAAGAGCCGAGGAGGACTTAGAGGAAAACTAAGAGTGTTCAAGGCTTTTGATCACTTTAAGCTGGTCTTCATATTTTTGTCTATTTAGCTTCTTCCTTTTGGAAACATAGGATATAGTAAATGCTCTAAAGGAAGCCTTGAAAGCATCCCAAGTGATGGGAATGGAGGTGTCCAAAGGATTATTAAAGGAGAAAAACTCATTGAAAAATTTCGCACTCTCTTTCATAAAAATGGCATCAGATAAAAGAAAAGAATTACATTTCCAACGACTGAATTTAGAGGAAATAAGGGAGAGATCCAGGGTAGTATACACAGGAGCATGATCAGAGATAAAAATAGAGCCAATGACAGACTTTTGAATGGAGGGCAAAAGAGACTTACTAACCATAAGATAGTCAATTCTTGAGCGGGTGTGGTGAACATTAGAAAAAAAAGTATATTCAAGCAAATCAGGGTTGCACATTTTCCAAGAATCATATAAAGGACGAGAAGCAATGGCAGATTGAAAACTCTTATGGGATTTATCAGGTTGAAATTTACTAGAGGATAATCTATCAGAGAAAGGGTCTAACCATTGATTAAAATCACCGGCAACAATAAAATCAGGGCAATCTATGGACGAAATTAGAACTTTTATATCTTTCCAAAATTTTGGATCAGGGCGAACAGGACCATATATATTAAGCAATACCATTGTCTTGTTTTGAATGACAACCTTAGCCATTGCCCAACGTCCTTCAGCATCATTAGTAGAAGAAACAATTTGAACATTTAAAGCTTTATGAAATAGTATAGCAACCCCTCCTTTTTTATGAATAGCAGGCGAAAACACAACCTGGCCCACCCATTGTCTTTTAAGCGTAAGAGATTCAACGTCAGAACAATGAGTTTCCTAAAGAAAAACAACCTGTGAATGAAATTTAGATAAATGAGACAGTACCTTTTGACGCTTGACAGGATGACCAAGACCTCGCACGTTCCACGAGACAAAATTACACATGGTGGTAAGAGGTGAGGATGGGTGACAGGTGAAGGAGACACATGGCAAGGAGATCACTACAAAAGGGAAGACAAAAAATGCATAAGTAATCAAAAAAGGGGATTTCCAAAATGCTTACAATAACAAGACCAGAGAAAACCATGGAGATAAAAAATGACAATATGAAAAACAACAAGAGAAGTAGAGATCGCTCAGGAATAGCACAACATGGAAAAAGGGAAGAAAAGCAAAGAAACCAAAGAGAAAGAGAAAAAAAAATAGAAAGAAAGAGAAAAAGTAGAGGAGAACAGAAAGATAAGAAGTAAACAGATCAAGGCACAAAGGCCTGATCGGAAAAGGAGAGAGTAACCAAAACATCTGAGGCGAAGATGCGCCAGAGAAAGAACTCAGCCCATGAGCTACCAAGAAACAGGACAAATACAAAAAGGAAACACACAAGGATGTGAGGACAAAACCTCAAGGAGTAGATCCAGAATAGAGGAGAAGAAGCAAAAGAGGTCAGGAAGAAACGAAGAACAACAGTGAACAAAGGGAGGAAGAGAAAACACTAATGAGCAGTGTCCATATTGGAAGGAGAGACACTCAGAAGATATTCGTGGAGGTTTTGCGGATCATCATAGGATCTGGTAAGGCCATTATGCGTGATCTTGCAGAAACAGGGATGCAGTATTCCATATTGAATGTTCAGTTGTCGCATTAAAGGTCGAAGATTCAAAAACTCCTTGCGTCGTGCGTTCGTAGCCGAGGAAAGGTCCTGAGAGATAAAAATGTTATGTCAAGTCAAGTCAAGTCAAGTCAGGAATTTATATAGCGCACTACATACCCAGAGGGTCTCAAGGCGCTTAGGGAGGGGGGGAGGAATTACTTGTCAAATATCCACGTTTTAAGTTGCTTTCTGAATGCTAGGTGGTTCTGGGTAAGGCGAAGGTAAGTGGGGAGTGAGTTCCATGTTTTAGCAGCCAGGTATGAGAAGGATCTGCCTCCCATGGTGGTCTTGTTGATGCGAGGTACAGTGGCGAGGGCTAGGCTGGAAGAACGTAGTTGGCGGGAGGGGGTGTAGAAGGACAGTCGTGAGTTGAGGCATTCTGGTCCGATGTCGTAGAGTGATTTGTGTGCGTGGGTTAGCAGTCGGAAAGTGATCCTCTTATTGACGGGTAGCCAGTGGAGGTCTTTCAAGTGGCCAGAGATGTGTTCGTTGCGCGGGATGTCTAATATGATCCTGGCTGAGGCGTTTTGGATTCGTTGGAGTTTCTTCTGGAGTTTAGCGGTAGTACCTGCGTAGAGGGTGTTTCCGTAGTCCAGTCGGCTCGTGACCAGAGCATGGGTGACTGTTTTTCTGGTTTCGGTGGGGATCCAGCGAAATGTTTTTTTGAGCATGCGGAGAATGTTGAAGCAGGATGAGGATACGGCGCTGACTTGTCTGTTCATTGAGAGTGAAGAGTCCAGGATAACGCCTAGGTTCCGTGCGTGGTCTGTCGGGATGGGTGCCTTTCCAAGGGCTTCCGGCCACCAAGAGTCGTCCCATGCAGAGGGGGATGTACCTAAGATGAGGACTTCTGTTTTATCTGAGTTCAGTTTCAAACGGCTGTGTTTCATCCAATCGGCTACTTCTTTCATTCCTTCGTGTAGGTTAGTTTTGGCGGTGCTAGGGTCATTGGTGAGTGATAGGATCAGTTGGGTGTCATCCGCGTAGGAGATGATGTTGAGGTTGTGTTGGCGTGCGATGGCCGCGAGGGGGCTCATGTATACGTTGAAGAGGGTGGGACTGAGTGAGGATCCTTGTGGTACGCCACAGATGACTTCAGTGGCCTCGGACTTGAATGGTGGAAGGCGGACTCTCTGGGTTCTTCCGGAGAGGAACGAGGTGATCCATTCAAGTGCTTTTCCTTGTATTCCGATGTTTCTGAGGCGTTGTAGAAGGGTGCTGTGGCAGACTGTGTCGAAGGCTGCAGAGAGGTCGAGGAGGATGAGGGCGACTGTGTCTCCGTTGTCCAGTAGAGTTCGAATGTCGTCTGTTGCTGCGATGAGGGCGGTCTCAGTGCTGTGTTTTGCTCGGAAGCCAGATTGTGAGGAGTCGAGGGATTTGTTGGCTTCGAGAAAAGCGGCGAGCTGGTTGTTGACAGCTTTCTCGATTACTTTGGCCGGGAATGGAAGGAGCGAGATGGGGCGGTCATTTTTGAGTTCGGTGGGGTCCGCTGTGGGTTTTTTCAGAAGGGCGGTGAGTTCAGCATGTTTCCAGCTTTCCGGGAAGGTGGCGGAGTTGAAGGAGCAGTTGATGACATCTCGGAGGTGCGGTGCTATGACGGAGTCTGCTTTGTTGAAGATGTTGTGAGGACATGGGTCTGTGGGGGATCCTGAGTGGATAGAGTTCATCAGACGGATGGTGTCCTCAGTGGAGATTGGTTTCCAGTCATTGAGGATGTTCATAGGCGGTGGGGGTCCTGCAGGGGATTGGGTGGGTTGGTCTCCGGGTTGGTTGTCGAAGCTGTTGTGGATGTCTGCAATTTTGTTGTGGAAGAATGAGGCTAGGGAGTCGCAGAGGGCTTGAGAGGGGGTGATGTCGTTGGAGTTGGCCGAGGGATTGGTAAATTCCTTAACGATGTTGAAAAGTTCCTTGCTGTTGTGGGCGTTGTTGTCAAGTCGATCCTTGAATGCTGTTTTCTTGGCCTTTCGGATTAGTTGGTGGTGTGTGCGGGTGGCGTTTTTGAAGGCGTCCTTGGTGCTGGTGGTTGGGTCTTTTTTCCAGGCCTTTTCAAGGGAGCGGCAGAGTTTCTTGGACTTCTTAAGATCATCGTTGAACCATGAGGCCTTCTTGCTGCCAAGTTTGCTTTGACGTTTTTTCAGTGGTGCTAAGGTGTCGGCGGTGTTGGATAACCATAGGGTGAGGTTGGCGGCGGCTTGGTCTGGGTTAGAAGAGTGGGCTGGGGTGTTTAGAAGGAGCGATGAGGAGATCTGGTCGATGGTGATTTTGTTCCAGTTTCTTTGCAGAGTTGGCTGGAGGTGGTTGATGTGTTTTGGCTTGTTGTAGGTGAAGTGAACGCAGCTGTGGTCAGTCCAGAGGAGATCCGTAGTGTGGCTGAAGGAGACATGATTGCTGGAGGTGAAGATGGGGTCGAGTGTGTGACCTGCGATGTGGGTGGGGGAAGTGACCAGTTGTTTAAGTCCGAGGTTGGCGAGGTTGTCTAAGAGGGTGGTGGTGTTGCGGTCGTTGTTCTTTTCAAGGTGAAAATTGAGGTCTCCCAGAAGGATGTAATCTTTGGAGGGGAGCGCGTGTGGGGTGATGAAGTCCGTGATGTCCTCACTGAATTTTGCGCGGGGTCCTGGTGGCCTGTAAAGGAGGGTGCCTCTGAGTGTGGTCTTGGGGTCGATGTGGATCTGGAAGTGAAGGTGTTCGGAGTTGGCGAGGTTGGCGTCAGAGCTGGTTGAGATGCGGATTGATTTCTTATGGACGATGGCGATCCCTCCTTCTGTGTGGCCGGTACGGTCCTTGCGGATGATCTTATAGTCTTCAGGGATGGCAATGGTGATGTCTGGGGCGGAAGAGGCGTTCATCCATGTTTCTGTTAGAAAGGCGACGTCCGGGGAGATGGTGTCTAGTAGATTCCATAGGTCAATGGCGTGCCTGTGGACCGATCGGGTGTTGAGCAGGATGCATTGTAGGTGGTTGACCAGACCACTGGAGACGACGTTTGATCCTGGCGGCTTTCAGGACAGACATTAATTCTGTGAATTCGAAAAACAGCAGAATGATACCACGTGGTTTGGAGGAGTTGGAATTAATACGAACAAGACGATGGGCCCTCTGGATATTAAGAGGATGTGAAGCTGGTTAAAGATCCAAAAGTTCCTGAAAAAATTTACGATTAAAGGACACCATGTCAGGGCCCTCCAAATTTTCCGGAACACCATAAACGCGTAGGTTGTTCCTACGATTACGATTCTCCAAATCCTCAGTGTGGAGTTTGAGTTTGAGGATCTCCTGTTCCAACAATGGAATTTTAGTTGAGACATCTTGAATATCGCTCACACGTTGTTCCAGATTCAAAACTTTGCCCTCCATAACAACCCAATAATTTGTTGAAGTTTTGCATTAGTAGCGGACATAAAAGTTCGGAGACCACGCACCTCTTCAAGAATGGAATCCAAAACAGTATTAGAAGAAGATGCAATAGGAGAAGGCGGATCATTCTTAGGCCTCTTAGGTTTGGTTCCAGTTTGTGACACTTTAGGAGAGGTGGAATTATTTGCCATAGTGATGGATGCCTGTCAAATTGACGTATGCAGGTAGGTACCAACAGAGAACAGCAGGGTCCAATGCACTGGCTCAGAGATGCTTAGGCAGTAAGAGGGGCATACAGAGTGTGGCTTAAAATGAAGCAATCAAAAGGAGCAGCCAAAAACGCACTACTGTTGAGTGCTGATACCCTCACTGGATTGAAAGTGGCAAGAGAAAACCAGCAATACTGTGTAAAAGGAACCACAGCATAAAAAGAGAGCATCAATGGAAGCCAGCACAAGTATATAATGGTAGTACGTAAAGGCAAAGTCACTTTAAAGATGGTGTCACCAAAGGAAGAAAGTAGAGGCACAATGAAGACTAAACCTAGTATCTCCTAAAATGGCGGCCATGGTTTCTCCACACAAAAAGAAAAAAAACATGTCCAATATAACAAACAGAGCGCTGGGAGACACAGGAGGCAAAGGACGTGAGCCCAATAAAAAAAGAGCAAAGAAGTTCAAATACGATGTCTCAAAAGCAGGCACATGACAGACCCTCAAAAAGACGTGTAGCACTGCATATGTATTGATCCTAAAATGGCGGCCATATCTCGTCAGAGAACGTGTATTAACAGCAAAAATCAGAGGCAAAATGCATTGGGCACCCAAAAAGGGTTAAACGCTGCTTAAAATGATGAAGCCATGCCACATTGATCCGTCAAAGTCACCAGCATTAGGCAGGAAGAGGCGCAGCATTAAAACATGTGCAGGGAGACATACGCGGTAAACAGGAAACAAAATGGCGGCCGCCCGAGTTGAAGAGACAGTTCAGATTACCGGGTCAAATATCTGCTTTTCCACCGCTGGGAGACACTATACAGTTGCTTCCCCATATTCTGTACACCTTCCGACGCCACTGCCGTTCAGAAAATCCGTTCAAAAAACGGCTGGAAAGGACCTCACGGCATCCGCGTTTTCGTCCAGAGCGGAGCTCACGGGAAGTCCGTCCTCTGCAGCTGGCGCGCAAGTATTTTGTTTTCCAGTTGAGCTAGAAACAATGCTTTTTTATTGATGGCTGAAAATGATGTGTCGGATGGTGAATTATGTGGCAAGAAAACTCCACAGCTTTGGAATCAGGTAATTCTTTTGTCCCTGGCTGTGTAGCAGGATAGGGAATGTGGCCATGGCGTACTCCCAACCATGTACAAGTCCTCCGTGAAAATAATGAGTCCATCGTAAAATCTTATAACATTGAGAATCAATTTATCATAGTTATGATTATCGTTAGACGTAGGCCTTATTTTCCCACTGATGTTAGCTTTGATGTGCTACCTAAGAGTGTTTGTGGTTCATTGCCCATTAACATTAATGCCTCAGTAGGATAGCTCGCAAGACTGGCTTAGCCTTTCATCCCTCCATGATGCATATTAGGAGTTCTAATTACTAGTGGGTAATAATAAATAAAAAAAATCATAAAGTTCCTTTGCTAAAAGGTCACATTAATACTAGGATATTTTTATTCTAAGAAGTACACTAGATAATTTGTGATAATTTATATCCGGTTTATTTTATCATTAAACATGTTTTGCTCAAACTGAAAGATTGTTTTCATCATGCTAGTAAATGCAACCAATTATGATTTTTCAAGACCACTCTTTTTGAAAATATTGAAGGATTTGAAAAAATTTATAAATAAATTAATGTGTTCTAGGAGTTCAAAAGCTTTTGCTCCTCTTTTAATAAGGATAACTGCTGATTTTAAATGAGAATCATTAACAGGGCTGAGCCTGTAGACAAATTTTCTACTTTCTTGCAAATGTCAACAAGCATTGACATAGCCAATAGATCTTGCCTTTGGGACCTTATACGTGATTAGCCATGTAGCACATTATCCTGAGTGCTGCGCCGCCAGGGATTGAAGAGCTATGCAGTTACTACACACTGGGCCATATTCTCAAGGAGTTATCACCAAGTTAACAGCACTTTATCGCAGCCAAGGTGGCGAGAAATATATCACCTATTCACAAGCTGGTGCAAACAGCCCACTCTTTGGAATTCCTTCCCGCTAACTATGAGAAGCAGTAACAATTTACTTGGCTTCAGAAAGGCACTTAAAACTTGCCTTATACGACGACAATTTAAAGCATGATTAGCGCCATGAAACCTCTGGTGTCCGTGTGCTTTACAAGTTACTGATAACATAACATAACATAACATAACATAACATAACATAACATAACATAACATAACATAACATAACATAACATAACATAACATAACATATCACCAGTTAACCTGCGATAGCAGCCGCAAAAAACATCGCCACAGGTGACCCTTGCAATTATCGCTAATGAGATGCAGAATAGGCGTTCCCGTGCCAAAAGCCACGACAACACCGCTCTGCAACATTCTCAACGACCAGCCAGATCGGCTGAACCTAAAACAGGTGATAAGGCGTGTTTGCAGCAGGAAATTAACACCTGCTCTGACCTGGTGCAAAGTCGGATGATAGCCTGCACCAGAAAAGGGAGCCCAGCCCAGAGCCACACCTGAAGGGCAACAGATGCCATGGAGACAACGCTCATGCACCTGGGAGCCCCAACAGGGCCACAACCCCCACCGTCACCACCCACATGACTCCCCCTCCCCGGGCACCCACCCCTACATGAAACATGTACCAAATATTCCGCCTGATGCCGCACAATCACATTTGGTGACATGCATGTGTCATACATTCACCTTCGAATTAACAAACGAAAATGTATTGAAATAAACACAGAGCAGAAATGAAGACACATTGCGGCTCTCCTCGGGACAATCTGTAGGTCACAACCTGCAAGATAAAAATCCAGAGGAGAAGGTGTGACTTGCTCTCATCAAAGGACAGAGAGAGAGATCGTCGGGTAGAGAGAGATACAGAGAGAGAGAAAGAGAGGGAGAGAGAGAAAGACAGACAGAGAGGGGGAGAGAGAGAAAGACGGAAAGAGAGAGGGAGTGAGACACAGATAACAGAAGTTATGGACAGGGAGAGAGAGTGCCGACGCTGCGCACCCAGGCCTCACTGCTCACCTGCTGACACCGGTGTGTCTCCAACCACGTGCCGGTATGTACTGCAGTTCACCAGGTCCCACATCTGAAACATATCCGTCATCTGAAACAGAGTCCAGATACATGAATGGCAAAGTACATACAATTGCACACAACATCATCGCCTGTCCGCCACTGCGCACCCAGGCAGCAGCACACCAGCTCCTCCTGCCGCCCAGCGGTACATGCCTGCCTCTGCGCACCCTGGCAGCAGCACCCCAGCCCCTCCCGCCGCCCAGCGGTGCATGCCCACCCCTACGCACCGGGCCTCACTGCTCACCTTCCGCCACCGGCGTGTCGCAATGGGGGCCCACCACGTGCCGGTGCAGGCCCCAAGCCTAGGGCCGCGAACATGGCACCCTCCACATCATGCAGCCCCACTCCACAGGCCACAAGGTCTCAAATTTGATTCTGGGTCTTGATTTCGCCATGGCAGAGGACATACCAGTGCACCCGGCATCATCGCAGGCTGCACACCTGCTCAGCCCTTGAGGTGCGACTAACTCTGTGATCTGGGAGGCCACGCCACGTGGTGATAGGCTCGCGCTGCCCGCTGGCCCTGGCCTACACTGCGGTCCGTCAGGGCACACAAATCCTGAGCAGTCTGGACCGCCGGGATGGAGCATCATCGCAGGCTGCACACCCACTCAGTGCTTAAGGTGCCCCTACCTCAGTGCACTGAAAGTCACTGTCCCGTGGCGGTGTGCCTGTGCCGGCCGAAGTGTATCCGGTGCCACCAAGCCTGTGCCCCAAAAGTCATGGACTCTGTATGATTGGGTATCGTGGTGCGGACGCCATCATGTCACCTCCGGGCCGGGGGAAAGTGATGTTGCAGGGTCCTAGGCCCTCATGCCTACATGAACACCACCCAGATAGAGAGAGGAAGTGGCATCGGGCACTTGTGTCACATGTCCTGTGATGCGTGTGCTGGATGGGTGTGGTGTGGGTGTACACCAGCCATGAGGGAGTGGCTGTAGCATGCTGACAACTAGACCTGTGACCAGTAGATCACTACAGGGAAGACCTGGGACATGTAGCGTTGCCGTCCCACCCTGTGAGCGTAAGCGGAGTGAGCTGCCCTGGCGTATGCCAGTCCAGCGTAAGAGTGTGAACAATGACCCTGAGGCTCTGGGCGTGGTTCCGTACTGGGCTGGACAAGGAAGTAACTAATGCGTGTGTCCCTGTTGTTGATGTCTGCACCACCCGGACCGCATTCGGCAATGTGTCAACTTGTACCCTAAGTTCTACGACATGAGCCACATGGACGAAAGAGGAATTCACTGAGCCTACATTCATCCATACTTCCACCCTTGAAAGACCATAGACATGACACATCTGTGTGATTAGGAATGTTTAATGCACATTCAGTGGAGTGTTGCATCTGGAGCAGTACAGGTCCATGCAAACCACACGTGACGATGTTGGCCCGTGGGGGGCCAGCCAGAGTCCTCCAGGGAATGACAAGTCCAAAGGAAGAGGAAGAGTTCAGTCCACAGTCTGATTGCTGTGTCATTGGCGATCAAATAGATTATGGCAGTCTATGTCGAGGTCCAATGTGAGTGTCGCAGAGTGCATCAGGGGACAGTAGAAGGTGATGATGCAGAGGGCAGGACCAAGCAGAAACCGGCCATATGGCGGAGAAGAATGCTACTGTGTCCTTCGTACCACGATGGTAGATTCATCGGCATCTACGTCCTCTGCAGTTCCATTTGCCTCACATGTGGGTGGTGGTGTTCTGTCTCCTGCACTGTGTGGCAGTGACACTTCAGGGGCCGGAGGTGGAATGTCTGCCACACTTCAGGGGGCGTAGATGTGGATGGAGTGGTAGCAGCAGCATGCATCAGCTCCAGGCCTTGTGGCAGCAATGCCATGAGGATGGTCTTGAGGTCATTGAGGAACCTAGGTACCACTCACTAGTGTGCAGCCGAGGCAGTCGGTCTTTCCGCATACGCCCGCTCCATGGTCTCCATTAACCTCCGCGTGTTTCCCAACTCCCGTGTCACATCGCTAGAGCCACTCTGACTGGACATTTGTTCTATCCTCTGAGTCAGGGCTCCAGCGATGTCAGCCATGGTCCGTCGGAGAGCATAGAGCGGACTGTGGGTATCCATTAGGGACTGTGAGTGGTCCCTGATGAGACTTAGACACCCACGCATGGCATCTAGTTTGCCTGCCATGCGGTCAAGGCCCACCCGCATCTGTTCAGCCAGATTCTCCTGGCACCTCAACACATGGCGTTGGAAGGCCATGTGTTCTTCGTGGGGGTCCTGGGAGGCAGCCGTGGTGGTTTGTGCGGCCTGCTGTGTGATCTGTGCAGGGGGTGGTGTCTCCTTGTAGCAGCTGGGCTGCCCTGCTGCTGGAAATGGGCTGCGAAGGCTGTCCACGAGCTGTTGGAAGGCGTCGGAGTCGAAGCTGTGGTGGTGCTCTTCATCATCAGAGAAGAGAAGTTTGGGCTGCTCTGCAGGAGGTGTTGATTCTCTCTCTGCAATGTGGAGGGGAGATGCAGTTTAACAATGTGTCCACATATATGTTGTCGCATTGTACATGTTTTCATACAGACTGCATGATTGTGTACATTGTGGCTGTTTGTGAGGTGCTGCCTTTTTGATGGGGGACAATGGACATTTCGACAAGATGACATGTGTGTGTTTGTACTTGTATATTATCAACTCACATTTCCCTGCAATGCCAAATGTGATCAGCCAGTGTTTACACCCAGTCGGCACCAGCTGTGTCCTGTGTTCTGTTGTGGACGTGTTGCGGTTTGTACTACATTGTTGTCAGTGTTGATGTGCTCTGCATGTTATGTGAGTGTGCTGCATTTTGGGGAGACACCCCTGCAGCTCTGATTTTGCTGCCCCTTCTCTATTTCAATCGATGTGCCTTTGACTTCTGTGCATATGCAGTGCTGAGATGTTGCATACTTGGGTACATTGGTCTCTTGGAGGGAGTTGGGGGCTGGGGCATGGTTTGTCTGCAGATGTGCTTAGCTCAATTGTACATGTGTGCCATTGTGCCCATCTCCCCCGTCCCCCCAGTCCCAGGTCGTTACTCACCCTTGTGTTGTTGTGTTTGGTCATGTTGAGCAGTGTCCAGTCCCCCAACTCTTGCCACCGTCTCCCCACTGATGACTGTGGACACCATTTCCTCCACATCGTCCAACTCCTCCTGTGGCGCTGGACTCCCACCTCCAGTCTGCATTGCTGCCTTCTGGTTGTTGGCGAGTTTCAGCTTGGTTTTGCGCTTGACATCATTCCAGTGCCTCTTGACCTCTTCCATTGTCCTCTTCAGCACTCCCACTGCTTTCACCTTGTCCATGATGGACTGCCATAGTCCCTTTTTGGTTGCCAATGACACAGTGGAGGTGATGAACAGTTGTTGATGGTGTTTGACCACCTCCGTTATCAGGATCCTGTTTTCCTGCGGACTGAGCGGCTTCTTCCTACTCTTCTTCTCCTTGGCCTTCCCTGACCCCGAGGTCCCCGGCAGGTCCTCCTGGGGCTTGTGGTGTTCTGGTTCTCCTCTGTACTTGATCCGGCAACATCCATTGTGCTTCACTGTTGTTTTGCATGTCTGTTTTTTCTACTTTTATGGCGCCTTTTCCCGCCTGACGCTTATGAATTCCAGGCGTGTTTCTGGTTTTCGCAGATTTTTGTATCGCAATTGGCCTCATCGCAGCTTTTTTTGCGTTCGTCTTTTGCATTTTTGCAGCATTGCGTTGGTTTTAACGCAGTCATTTAACACATTATATGAGCCTATCGCATGGTACCACCATGTTGTGAATATTTAGTTAACACAGCGTAATTTTCCTGTGATAGACTGCTTTGTTGAAAGTTGCTTTAAGCCAATTTTGCAATAGTTATGTAATTGTAAATGTACAGGAATTTATATAGCGCAAATCACCAACCGGTTTCTAAGCGCTTGCTTAGGGAACCCGTCCTGGTATTCCCCTGTGAGATAACCCCGGCAGGGTATCCGCAAGGTGAAAGCTAGGCATCCCGCCGTGAGGGGTCGTTGTGGAGATTAAGCAAGCTATTGCCCAGAGTCGCAGAGTGTGAACCCGTGAATCGAGTAGGCACCGGAGCGAGAATTGTCGAGTCCATAGACATTTTTTTTTAGGACTCAAGACCCCGCCGAGCCGGGAACTGAACCCTGGTCCCGGGCTGACCTCTGCTTCCAGGTCTGCCTCCTCTAACCAGTGAGCCACACTTCTCCTCACACGTTCTTGAGAATATCCCCCACTGGGTCAGATTGAGGAATACATGCTTGCCTCAGAAAACATTTATGGACACATTCGGAGGCTTTTTAGCGGACAGACAGAAAGAGAAGTGCCTCAATGTAAGTCAACAACACTAATACATTCTGTGTGCAAATGCATCACTAGAGCATTGAACAGCCTATGAAAAAAAGCAGTTAAGTACTTCTCAGTAGTGGAGATGGCACATCCCTCCTCCCCCAGTCCTTTCTTCACCAGAAGCTCTTCTCTAGAGTTTTCTATTTAAAACACTGCTCGCACCATCTACTTACCTGAAAGCCCCAAGCCCAGCACCCTGCCCCACCGCCCTGGGTATTGGAGCATTGGACATAGCAGTCACAACAAAATGCTCCCATTTGTCAGGTAGAGGGGAAATAATGACAAAACAGGGGCAGTGTCGGCATCAGTTAATCTCTGGGCACCTTCATTGTTTTTGAAAAAATTAACCTGACCTTGTTGTAATGTAATTGGCACTTTTGTAAAGCGCTCTAATACCATTGGGTCAGTCAAGTATGTGCTCTATATAAATGTGCCCAAAAATTAATCTGACCTTGTTTAATTGTAACTAGTGCTCATGTAAAGATCTCCAACACCTTTGGGTCACTCAAGTTCACATTATATAATAAATAATGTCTCACAGTCCCTGGGGAACTGACATGAATGTACTTTGAAATTAGAGCTCTGAGAGGAGGAGGACGACAGGAAGAGGCAGTGGAGAAGGCGTGGGAGGAGGTGGGAAGGAAGAATGCTGCTCCTATTTGTCAGGTGGAGGGGGAAATAATGAATAAACAGGGGCAGCATTGGCATCACTTATCCTACGCATACTTAAAAACAAAAACATTAACCTGACCTGGTGCAATTAACTGGTGCTTTTGTAAAGCGCTTCAATACCTTTGAGTCAGTTGAGTTTGTGCGCTATAAAAATGCCCCTCAAAATGAATCCAGCATTATGTAATGTAACTAGCGCTCATATGAAGCTCTCCAACACCTTCAGGTTGCTCAAGTTCACGCTATATAAACAACCTTCAGAGAAATTGTGATGGGAGTTGCACAATCCTTGCCTTTAACTGTGCTGCAAAGTTGGGCTGCTTAAGGCCAGGTGACCGAGGCTCGCTGAAACAACAAGCAGGGCAGTGAGAGAGGCTTGAGGGAAATCCTCACACTTTGAAGTCAGAAAATTAAAGCGGCGCCCTCAAGCGGCCTAACAGTTCATCTTTTTATTTGAACGGTATGGGGAGATTAAGTGATGGGCGCCAAAGCTGAACCACTGAAGACGGGAGAAATGTGACATAAACAGGAATGAAGGAAAAAAAGAATACCTCAAATGAACACATAAACACATAAACGTAATGTTAACCGTAATTGGGCAGTGACCTGTGGGAGGAAACCAAACACAAAAAGGAGGGATAAAGAGGAAGGATTAATCGCTTCCAAGCAAGCATGTTTGTACGACAATCGAATGGATGAATAAAATGGCAATGGGTGGGCTTTAAGCCCACAGAGTGAATACAGCAGGTCTCGAGGAGACAGCGCATGCGCTGCCTAGGCTTGACCTACAAGGGAATAAACCTTGCAGGGACATGTACTTTACAAAATGTATCCTATGTCTCAGTAGACATGATTATAGGCGCACTCTTTGATGAATATCGATAGAGCAAATTTGGGCACACACCACGGTTTCCCTCGGTTAAGTGGGTTACCTTTTGATTTATGCTTTATTAGAAGGTTTGGGACTCTGAAGTCATGTCATCCTCAGGTAGCTTTTTCCACTTTAGCGGTTTACTTTTGAACTTGGAAACATTACTGGAAGTTGGCGTTTATCAGTGAGAGAGTTAAAGGGTGTAGCTGTGCACGCTTCCACAAGACTGAAAATCTTCTATTCCAGATACGATGGAAGCTTTGATTTCTACATCAAAAAGCTCAGATTGGGACTTAACTAGAAATCTTGCATGATGAGGCTGTGTCTTTGTCAGGGAGCCTTGGTACCTGCAACATTTCTAAATTCCAGCTTTTAGATATTTCAGGAAAGGTTCTCTAACTTCAGTTATTGTGCTCCCATAGTTCTAAATCTTTGGATACAGCTCCTTCAACAGCAGACCATCGAATGAACAGAAAAGCAGCGTTTCCCAGCTTCCTGTAGAGACTGCAGCCAAAGGTCTTCTTCCAAAGGATCCTGCGCAGTCTTCTTCTAAAGAAGGTCTGGACTCTCTATGGTCCCTATAATCATAGGGACCCTCTACAGTCCCCACAGGTCTGCAGAAGATCAGTTTCCCTAACCCTGATATGCCTTTACAGTCTGATTCAATGGCAAGCAGAAGACCTTCCTCATTTCTTTACCCCAGAGAGTCAGGAATTCTCCAGAGCAGTGTTTGTTTCTTCTCAAATTTCACTACACTGTACGTTTTGAATGATACACACAGTATTTGGTAAAGTTGACTTGCTGGTGATTGACTGAATTTCATAGGCTAATCATATCAAACTCCCTGCACAGTCTTTGTCAGATGGGTGGCCAGGGTCCTCTGACTTATGACTGAATCCTTCCCACTAAGCCCTATTTCCTGACTTCACAAAATTGAGTAAGGGACCATTTGTCTAAGATTCTCTATCCCTGCTTCCTAGCCCAATGCAGAGCCAGCCCTTGCATGATCAACGTGAAACATACCCCTTTTCCTGTCTTATCCTGCCCAGAGAGTGAGGTGCCTGGTAGTCTGTGTGACCCTGCAGCTTCACACGGATAGGCTTGTTTTTCTCCTTTCACATTCAGACACTAACTCATGAATGTACGCTTTGTGCTAGTGTTGCATATTAAAAAAACATACAATTTTTAAAACAATATTCAAATTTTTTTTAATCAGAAAATGTCCTACTTAGGCTCATGTTGTAAATTGGACAAAAGGACATTAAAATAAGGGCTACTATGACAAACATCATCATGTGAGACGAAATACCCAAATTTGGCTTCACATTTTCCATACAAAGACGTTATGAAGGCCTTGATATGTTTTTTGCTCAATGCGGCCAGAGGTTACTTTAACCCTCCAGCAAAAGTAGAGACTCAGTACCTTCCGACCATCTACAGAAAGGAAACCTGGTGGACTGTAGACCATTAACTACATATGTAGTACACAGGTAATGAGTGTTCTAGGTAACATTCAGTACTATTGAGACTCACATGAGTGTTTTTTGTTAATTCAGTGCAACCTTCCTTTCATCATGGATTGATACACTTGTGAATCCACACTCACAATCTCTCACATTGCAGCCAAGACCTGGTACGAGCTACCGGCAGACATCAAACGGACCCCTCCCTGAACACCTTCTGGAAGACCCTCAAGACCTAGCTCTTCGGCTAAACAGATTTGTGCCCCCCGCCCCTCAGTGCCTTGAGACCCTCACGGGTGAGTAGCACACTTACAATTCCCTGATTGATTGATTGATTGATTGATTGATTGATTGATTGAGGACGTTGACATTCAGACACACTTGGAGGACTTGAAAAACCGCTCCAGATGACACAAAATCCCATTAGGAGAGATTTTACGTTTGGCTGAAGCTGATAACATTGAACTTTACATCAAGCAGATTTTTATTTATATCTCCCTGATTTGTGGAAGCTGAAATCAGCTTGGACCATACACATAGATTGATTATTCCGTTGCGGGACTCTAAGACCCTCTGGATATCCTCACCTATGTGCATCACTTTAAGCAGAAGGAGGCAATCATCAGGGCAGCGTGATCGAAAGGCCTGATAATGCTAGAAGGGAACACTATTCATATCTATGAGGACCTCTTTGCAATCACTTTACGGGAGAGATACTCCTTTAAACTGATTCATTCCTAAGATCAAAGGGCATTCCAGTGAGAGGGACGCCAACGTCAGGTATGCTTCACCGCTGAGGTCTGAGAGATTTTGGGGCTGGGAACAGAGGAGGAAGGGACACACTCTTCACAAGGGAAGCCAGGCCACCAGGGACCATGATGAATCAGATAAGGTGAGTGACAGGTGGCTCAGTAGTGGCATAACAGATACAGGCAATCCGCTGATGTCATTGCCTCTGAGAGGGAGGTGATGCTCTTGCAGCGTAGGGGTTCCCATTTAGGACCCCCACCTCAGAGACTTGATGGTCATAAAGAAGGTGGTCCCACTTGAGATGGAGATGACGGGTCTTTTGTGTATCCTGGGTATCCAAGGATGAGATCCTTAGGTTCCCACGGTCTTTCTTTAGATTTTGGGCCCGATTGCGTAGACTTGAGCAGAGAGTTGGTGAAGAGAATTGTGGTTTTCATAGAAGACAATTGGCTTGTTCATGCCCTCATCCTGGAAGGGGAGGGATGTTATGTACTTAGTTTCTTAATGGTTTGTTTTCTGTTGTGGGGCTATATGTTGGGTGGGATCCTGGAGTATGTCCACTTCACTTAGCGGAAACATAGATACGATCCACCCTGTGTGGGACACCATGGATGCGTTGCATCCTCCTATTATACTAGCACATCTGCATGAAACAGTGAACTTATCATAAGTGGACAATGATATGGCTTCTTCACTTAGAATCTTGAGCCTTAATGTCAGGGGCCTTAATGCTCCTGTAAATTGCAAAGCTGTCTTGTCTCTTCTGAGGGACTTAGAGGCGCAGATGTGTCTCCTACAAGAGATGCACATTCTGAAAGCCAGTTGGCCTCGCATCCGATCTAGATGTTTCCCACAGCAATACTATTCCTCTAACCTCAACAAAATGGGGGGTTGATGGGGGCTATTTTTATCTTGCCCTTCTTTCCTGGGAAAATGGGAGAGATCATACTGAACCTGGATGGCAGTGTTCTGGCACTCAGGCGTTGGGTGGGGGATTATACCTTCACTGTGTTCTCCATATCTGTACCCAATGACAAACAGGAGAGAGGGTGCACTAGAGTGCCAGCTGCAAAATGGCCGCCACCTAGTGAGGCTCTGCAGGCTTGACTGAAAATCCGGCATTATCAGGCGGAACGGGCAAGTGCTGCAGGCCGCAAACCAATGGAAGTGGCATCGGAGCACTGTGATGACTGGCAGGCGCAGTTTGGGGGCTGAGAACCGCAGGCACAGCGTGAAATGACTCGACGGGGTCCGGCAGCGGAATTCACCTTGTGGAACAAGATTGCGGCCCGCGCCTCGCACCCTGAGAGGGACTGCTGAGTCGGGCCGGTGGTGCGGGTGAGATAGTCCACTGCTGGCTCCCCGCTTCATCTGTGCGGAGATTTGCCTGAGCGGATGGCCACGATGAGCCGCCATCGGCCGCTGGGCCATGGATTTTGGGCTGCTGGTGAACTGGTTAACGGAGGAGGAGTAGGTTGCGGCCTGTAGCTGATGGGAAGGCCTGCTGGACGCTGAAGAGAGCGGCAGCCCCGCGGGTGTGTGCACACTGGGAAAGGGGCTGGAGGCGGCGGCCTCCCCCACATGGCACTACCACGGGGTATGCCCGCCACACTGCTGGCCTTGTAATGGGTAGCTCAGCAGGAAGGGCGGAGCAGCATCGGAGGCCGCGGTGTGGGACTGGACAGCATCGGAAGCGCAGCTCCCCTTGGGTTTGTTATTGCCTGGCCTCTCTCTAGCACATCAGGGATCGGGGGAGCATAGGATCCACTGCCACGCAAAAACCGGGTGAGAGCAGCGGGGTGGGGGAGGGCAGTGAAGATTTCTGCATGGGCATAGCCCCCCCCCGGGTGGCAGGAACTAGAGAGGAGAGGGCTGCGAATTCCCCCCTGCGGCCCCACTGCCTCTACCCGAAGAGGAGCAGTTGGCGGATCTATGGCTTCCGCACAGTCAGCGTAGCCAAACATATGCAAAATGTTCACCAAACTGAATCAGTCCCTCTCGAACATAGATCTCAAAATCGACAAGGTCTTGAGCCACGACGAGCACTTCATGGAAGTTGAGCAGCGCACATCCGTGCTGAAGGATGAGGGCACCGCCACTCAAGAGAAGCTGCTCCGCATGGAGCAAGTGTTGGAGCTGATACGCAGCAAGAACGAGGACCTCGAAGCGAGATTGTGATGTAATATTCTGCGCATTATGGGAATCCCAGATACCACGGCCATGACCAGAGTCGAGGATTATGTCGAGGACATGCTCAGGGCACTGTTTGGAGGCATTCTTTTGCAAGTCTGCATAGTAGAGCGTGCCCACCCACCCCTAGACCCAAGACCACTGCCGGGTGCCCTGGCTAGGCCAAATATCACACGCCTGATGAATTATAGGGACAGCGAGGCCGTGCTGCGCGGAGCCCTAGACTTGCAGGACACGAGGTACCAAGGCAACGCAGTTTCATTTTTCTCTGTCTTTACCTTGACGGTGCAGGCTGCAAGGAGAGAGTTTATGCTGGTGAAGAGAATGCTGCAGCAGCAGCACATCAAACATTCACTCCTTTACCTGGCTAAGCTCCGCGTCTTTCATCAAGGCAAAACAGTGTTCTTTACCAACCCCAAGTCTGGCACAAAGTTTGCTTGCTCTCTCAAGCAATCTGCATCGTCTGCACGGGCGAGTAAAGAGCTTGCAGAGGGTGACCGCGCAAATGAGAATGACTGAGGTCCCGGGTGGTCTGCAGCTGGATGGCGGGTCAATGGCAGGCCCGACAGGATGGAGACGTCCCCACCATGATATACCTTATCTTCTCCGGGCTAACTGTCTACTCTTCAAACATTGCCTGGGGGCTTGCCCTGCTTGCCTGGTGATGAAGAGGATTTTCCTCCTGGATGTATCCTGCCCAGCCACCCAGCGTACAACTGCTGCGTACTCCCAAGCACCTAGTGCCACCCTCAGGGATGAGTACCATGGATGTTCTAATTGTTGATCGTAGATTGCCGTTATGGTTCAGGGGTTCCGGCTGTCAGCCAAGTTGGGGAGATGAAGTGGGTGGTGGGTGGGCTTGTTGGATTGGGGATGGACTAGGTGTGTTGCAATGTGTTCTGTATTTCCCTTTAACTCTTTCACTCTTTCTTCTTTCTTTGGCCCAGCTACAACGATGGGTGAAGGAGCTGGGGCACCCAGGGTGTCACGACCTGTGTGATCCATGGGACAGGTGAGACTGCCAAGAGGCAAATGTGATTAAAGCAGTGACATGGAATGTGTGTGGTTAGAACGACTGCCGTAAGGTGAGACTGGTTGCGGCATGCCTCCATAGAAATGGGGCGGACAGCTGCTTCCTGCAGGAGTTACACTTAACTAGCAATAATTGTGCGCGACTAAGGGCGGGATGGGTGAGAGAGAAATTTGTGTCGGCCTACTCTAACTACACCAGAGGCATGGCCATAATTCTCTGAAACGGGCTTCCCTGGCGAACGTGCGCTTCGTTGTGCAACCCGCAGGGAAGGTACGTGATTGTTGCGGGGGAACTGAGGAGGCAACCGGTCAGGCCTGTGTCGGTCTACGGACTGAATGTAGATGACCCGCAGAGCTCTTCAGTGAGGTTTGGAGGCTGACAGAATTGCTTGAGACTGGTGCCATCTTTTGGGGGGGGGCTTTAATGTAGTCCTGGATGGGTGCATACATCGGTCTGGGGACTCCCGTCGGCCCCATCCGAGGGTGGCGGAGCAACTGCGGGCTATTATTGAGGACCATGAATTGGTGGACTTCTGTGATGGCGACATCCACTGGGACGGGAGGTTACTTGCGTTTCCACAGCGGGCCCAATATGGTCCAGAATTGATTATTGGCTCATGTTGCGTGATGTGGATACGTGGATTCTCGAGGCCACCCATTTGGCGCAGTCTCTCTCGGATCACGGCCCAGTGCTGCTGAAACTCACGTTGCCCAATGCTGCGCACAGGCCTTTCAGTTGGAGGCTGCTCCTGGTGCCCTCTAGGATCAAGTATTCAGGGAATCAATTTGAGCTTTTCATCACATATGAGGAACTGCTGTCTCATGAGTTCCCCATCAGGTCTCATGCATTCCCTAAAGAGCAAGCAAGACGATGTGCCAGGTCCCTGGGTGATGTGATGTCCCTTGTCAGACCTCAGGGTGATGAGTGTGCGCATGAACACACCGCATACAATAATTGTTCAAATATAGATAATACGGTCGGATGTATGACGTTACAACGCATACTTTTACAACACCTACCTTTACAACACATTTTTTACACCGCAACATCCATTACAACGCATACCATTACAACGAATTCTTTGAAACTACCTTTACAACGCATTCCACTACAACGCATACTACATTTACAACGCATACCATTACAACGCATAACATTACATTGCATGTAAGGTAAGTATTGGATAGTGTAGGGGTAAAAATTACTATTCTAACTCCAGTGGGTGCAACAGTAGGGTAAGTGTTGGATAGTGTAGGGGTAAAAATTACTATTCTAACTCCAGGGGGTGCAACAGTAGGGTAAGTGTTGGATAGTGTAAGGGTACTTTGTGTTGTAATGCTATGCTTTGTAATGGTATGCGCTGTAATGACTGCGTTGTAATGGCATGCTTTGTAGTGTCATGCGTTGTAATGGTTGCGTTGTAATGGATGTTGCGTTGTAAAAGTTTCGTTGTAATGGTAGTGCGTTGCAAAAGTTGTGTTGTAAAGGTTGTTTCCCAATATGGTCTAGTATTTAGTTAGGGGAGGTATCACTGTGTAATTAGCCTATATATTGGAGATAGTTAGGTTGAATAACCCCGATTATATTTTTTGTTTCCGATTTAGAAAATCTACTGAAGGACATAGCGAAGACAGGCGAGCGCAAAAGGCCTCACGGTAGGGCATGTAATTTGTGCACCTCACACAACGCAGGGACACTAAATAGAAACTTAGCCCTGGCGAAGGCCCCAGACCCACGTGGGCTCAGAGCGCGGGCCGAAACATGCTCGCACTTTTTAATGGGGTACAACTGAATGGATTATAGTCCGTATAACCCCAAATTTTTCACGTTTTTATCTATGCCCCAGGTACCCTCCTAATAAACATATCATTTGTGTATACCTGCAGGTATTTTTATATCACTCATCTGGTTCCCTGCATGACCAGCTTTTGCTTTATATAAGAACTCCCATTGCATCTTTGGTTGAGTCCACCCGGGTCGGATCAGCTCCTTTTTGAAGGATCGTTCTCAGAGGGTCTTTTTGAGACCTTTTACATCTGCTGGGAAACCCCTTCTCTGTGGTGTCCCCCAGGGCTCGGCTTTGAGCCCTTTGTTATTTAATGTGTATCTTGCCCCCCTGGCCAAGGTGGTAGAATCTTGGGGAGTCAGAGTGATCTCCTACGCTGATGATACTCAGCTGGTGTTTTCTTTTAGGGATCACTCTGACACCTCGTTTGCCAACTTTCGTCAGTGTCTTAATAACATTTGCAACTGGATGACCACTAACCACCTCAGGCTTAATACGGATAAAACAGAGGTAATGTTTTTTAATCAGAAAACGTCCATTCCCTCTAGCCTATGGTGGCCAACGGTCCTTGATCCCCCCCCGATTCCAGCCACTACAGTTCGCAATCTGGGTTTCCAGTTCGACAATACCCTCTCTTGTGCTCCTCACATTAACAAAACTACATCTGCTTGTTTTGCAAAACTGGGTATGATTAAAAAAATTCTGCCTTTCCTCCCTTTGAATGCTCGCAGAATTGTGGTTCAATCTCTGATTACGTCCCACTTAGACTATGCCAACAGTCTCTACGTAGGTGCTCCCCTGTATCAGATTGAACGCCTACAAATCGTGCAGAATGCCGCGGCCAGATTGATTGGTAACATCCCTTACCGTCAATCCGTAGCACTCTATCGTAAACAACTGCACTGGCTCCCTATCATTAAACGTATCCACTTCAAGATACTGATACTTGCTTTCCGAGCCCTGAACAACCTCGGCCCAGGCTATCTGAAAAAAAGGCTTGCTCTCTCACATTCTGTGAGATCCTTACGCTCTAATAGTCTGCGTCTTTTGGTCGTTCCGCGCTTCCGCCTATCTAGAGTAGGCGGCAGAGGTTTTGGAGTGGCTGCAGCCAGACTGTGGAACAATCTCCCTTTGGAGCTAAGATTTGTCCCCACGGAACCCATCTTTCGCCGCAAACTAAAGACTTGGTTGTTCTCCTCTTAATTTTCTGCTCTCCTTCTTGTCTCTGGGCTCATTGGTTGTTAGCGCCGGGACACCCCTTCGGGGGTAGCCGTGCGCTCTATAAATTCCAAAAATAAATAAATAAATAAATAATACCATCTTACCCGGGTGTGGATAGACGCCTATGATGAAGCGTGTCACAATAAGTGAGTGAGGTGTCTAATCCAATATCTTTGGATACCTCTTCACCCCAAGGTCTGACAAGGGACAACATCACATCACCCAGGGACCTGGCACATCGTCTTGCTTGCTGTTTCGGAAATGCATGAGACGTGATTGGAAACTCATGCGACAGCAGTTGCTCACATGTGATAAAAAAAGCTTCCTTGGAGATTGCAACTGATCTGCTTCTCTATCCCTCTCTATTGTGATAAATAATCAATTTGAGCTGACATCATAGAATACTTTGAGTTAAATAGTGGGACAATAGATTCACCCTCGGTACTGTGGGAGGCCTTCAAATCTCTAATCGGAGGCTAGTGCATCGCCAAGCAGGCAGGTGTGTTACGCTCACTCAGGGGAGACCTCTAACGATTGGAAGGGGAAATTCAAGAACTTGAGGCGGAATACTTTGAATCTAATAATCCGGCAATCTTGGGGCATATTAAAGGGAAAATCGTAGAATTTGAGGAAGCTGTAAATAGGGAGACGCACTACCTGGGCAGGGAGCACCCGGATCTGTTTCCTCTCCTGGACTCGATCGATCTTGCCTTGTTGAGCATTGGGCTGCGTAGCTACCTTGATGAGCCCTTCAAGGATGAGGGGGAAATCTGGGTGATCCGGGCTATGCCTTGGGATAAGGCCCCTGGACTGTATGGCCTCCCAGCCTTGTTTTACAAGGAGTATGCCCCTCTCCTTGTCCCCTGCCTCCTCAACATGTATGAGGAATCTTTAGAACACGGCGCGCTGCCCTCCTAGCTACGGGAGGTGCTGATCGTCACTATCCTTAAACCGGACAAGGACCCTCAGCTATGTGACTCATATAGGCCACTGTCGATGATAAATCTAGATAAAAAGATTCTCACAAAACTATTGGCATCATGCCTGCTTCCCCTGCTGCCTGCCATGCTGCGAACCGATCTGTGTGGCTTCATGCCCCGCGGAACAAATCCCACAACCTCCGCACCTTCTTTGTCACTATGCAGGAGGTGGATTGTTCTATCCCCGCTTCGGCCATCTTTTTGGACGCAACCAAGGCCTTTGATACCCCGGAATGGCCGTACCTATTTGCGCCCCTTTCCCTTTTTTTCATCATCAGTTCGCCCTCTCCCCCGGACTGTGCGAAACAGACACCAATTCTGATTATGTCGAGGAGTCCACCCGTCAACAATATCAGATTTCACGTCCAAAAGGAGCTTGATGAATGTTTATTTATTTATTTTAAACACCTGGACCAGTGACGACCCGGTACACCACGCATAAAACCATCGCCAAAGGCCCCTTTGTGGTGTACTATCAAACATACACACATATTATTGGATGCCTGCAAGTATCCAAGTCGTTGTTAATCATAAATAAAGTTGTGTTCATGAAAAAACTACACTTTCCAGCAGCCCATGCGGGAAGACTATTCCGCCTCACTTCAAGGGACCAATACCAGATTGGCTAAATAATTGTCCACAACCGAGCTCTATCAGGCGCATTCATTGGCCATAACCTTGCAGCGATTCAAACGATCCAAGCGAGGCTTCCTGGTCCTCCTCTGGTAAGCGCACGTTCTAAAAATCTGATTACTCTGCATTTTGAACCGAGCCCAACCGGGATTACTTACTTGCGCTTTCTGTGCACCCCACAGGAGGGAGAGCGTACGTCTTTTACAAGGTAAAGAACGCCAGTGCATTGGGTGTAACTGCAACTCATCACGCACGCCCTTAGAATCGCTCTTGCTTACCCGCGTTTCATTCATTTCCAGACGCTGGGTAACCAACGATGGAATAATACAAACAAAACTCATATAACTCCTGCCGATCAGCCTTAGTCCCATGTAAGTGCGAAAATAGATCTGGTCGCTCTGTGCCAAACCCGCTTGTAAAATAATGGGGAAGCCACCTGCACATAAAACTAACAGGCTTTTCCTTCTGTCTTTTTGTTTATCCTTTTTTCTAGAATTATCTTTCACCAATTTCTGCCACTAGCCGGCACATATATATTTGGCTTTATGTAGAGGTAAGCTGCTACTGGTGCTTTCACTGGTTGAGCCTTGTGAAACTTTTCTTAAAAAGGTCAATTGCTGATTAGCTCTTTCTTTTTCTTTTTCTTTTTAGTGAGGTATTGGTCCTGATGAGAACCCCCTGAAAAGGTGGGGTTTGAAACGCGTAGACCTTAGGACAAACCAAACTAATTTTGTGCACATTAAGGGTTATTTTCTTTAACATAAGGATTAGCGCCATGTTTTGATAAAGTTCATTTGAATGTCATAAATGTAAAAAATGTATATATTTGTATCTTGTAGGAAAAAGTATTCCTCAGTGTAAAATCCAGTGTTTGGTTTGGTGTATATGCTGTATTTTTCATGGTATATTGATGGTCAATTCTTATACCAGTGTGGACTTAGTGTAGTAAACAGTAGCAGTATTTGCAATTGTTTCTGGTTGTTGCCTTTCCCGAATCGGCATCTGCCCCCTCTATCTCAAAAAAATTGCCTTGTTGTACTCAGCCCTGTCGGTGAGACTGAGGATCAATGGTTAAGTATCCTCCCCCTGTCCCGGTGGCCCAGCGAAGGCGGCAAGGGTGCCCCGTTTCCCCCTTCAGTTTGCGGTGTAGACAGAGCCACTCGCGGCCAGGCTAACACAACGAACGGCGAGGACTGGATTTCACTCCCTGAGTGATTTTGGTCTCCATGTACACAGACGATGTGGCCCTGTACATTCAGCACCCGGCGAGAACCTAGACCCACTCATCCGAGAAATAATCAGTTTCGGAAGATTATCGGTTGTCACCATAAACTGGGGGAAGTCCATAATTTTTCCGCTCACCCCTGCCACCAACCCATTCCAGTCGGAGTTCCAGCTGGATGGGCTCTCTGCTGAAATATCTGGGGATCTGGCTTAGCCGGAGCATAGACGTACTTTGGAGCTACAATTACGGCAAGCTCATGGAATGGCTGGGAGCAGACTAAACAGGTGGAAAACACTCCCTCTGTCTCCGGCAGGCCAGTTGGCCATTGCCAAGATGGCTGTTCTCCCTAAATTTTGATACGTATTTGTCAACCTGCCGCTCCCCCCCACAGCTGCATTTAAACTGCGTTTATGCTAGAATTTGATATCCCTGGCATGGGCAGGCAGACAGCTCGGTGTTGCATGTGAGGTTCTGACGCTACCGTTCGAGCAGGGAGGGATGGGCACTCTAGATATGGAACTGTATTATAATTGTGCTCAGATGCAGTTTGGATATCACTGGGTGTATCCGACCCTTTTTATGGCACATACTATCCCAGAAACTGACAGAGCAGATCCAATACCCCAACATATGGTGCTATTTGGACCCCAAGGTAGACCCCGAGCCAAGGTAGACACAGTTGGATGCTTGGTGTGGGCATGGCGGGAACTACAGTATTAAGCGCGACTGGAGACAACATTTGCCCCCTCAACACCACCCACTAGAAACCCAGAACTTCACTTTTCAGCTGAGCCGGGTAGGTCAGAGACTGCGGAAGCTTCGGCTCCATACAATGGGGTATGTAGTAAAGAAACAAGGGCACCCCGATATGTGAACCTGAGGTAGGTAAATGTTTTAGAAAACAATGGTTCAGGAATGGCCCAAGAGGGTCCAGGGTAAGTAGTCTCCATTAAGGGGACAAGGTCACAGTTTATTAGATAATCAATATCTCAGGGAGCGATAGGTAATATGCACAGGGATGTAAGAATCAAAATAACGTATGTTATTTATTTTATAAGGATTATTCCAAAAGCAGGTGCTCACATAAATAAGTGACAAAAAGCGTGAAGTGAAAAAGTGAGGGATGATAGGCACGGATTAAGCCTAACGTATATGGATGCGTTGAGCCCGCCCCGCCATCTGGCATGAATCGGCCCCACTAAGGCCAGAGAGTAACCTCTACATCCCTTCCACTTCACTATATCCCCTTCTTCCTCTCTTTCATCCATCTTTTTTTATTTCATTCTGTGGTTTGTATGGCCCCTTGTAATTCAGCTTGGGCGAATGGATGCTATAATTAGACAGAGCACATTAAATGTCTAGAGGATCTTTGCTCTGTTGCAATGTATAAGTTAATTTATCATTGCTTTATACTCTTACTTCACTCTGCCTGAGATCATCCAATATATGCAATGAGCAATGCTGTTCTTTTGGTCTTGTGAAATTCAATAAAAAGAAAATTTAAATAAATAAATGACAAACAGGAGAGATTCCTTACACAGGTCATCCACCTGGCAGACTCCAGACAGAGATTTACTAATAGGAAGTGACTTTAATGTCACCATGGACAATTTGTCAGCTAGATTGATAACAAGAGTGGGTCAGTCGGTGGAATTATCCAGGGAGACTAGGAATTGGCAGGCAGACCTCGGTCTTGGGGGCGTATGTCCGAAATGCACCCCACGGAGCTGGATTTTGTTTGATTTCTTTTGTACTTCATATGCATGCCAGAACAGATTGCTTTCTAGGCTCATCTCAAATTATGGGGTGAGTGATGAAAAACTCTATAGGGACCAGACCTACATTGGACCACTTATGGGTAACATCGAGATGATAACTACGAGACACCTTGCTGCAAAATAAATAATACAGTGAACACACGGCCAATGGTCTACGTATGTTTCTTACAGTCAATAATGGGGCATAAGTGAGGATTCATACACTGTGGGACTCTCTCAAGGCTTACATTTGAGGTAATTTGATCTTTATGGCAGCTAAATCCAACAGGGATAGAAAGCAGAAACAAACTGAACTGGAGATGTGAGTCAAAGAGTCATAAACAAACATGAGCAAGATATATCCTGTGACATCTAGAGAATGCCGCCCCCAGCTGAAATGACTAGATACAGATAGGACGGAATACTCTCTCTACTGGTGAAACAAACATATGACAGTGGGAGAAATAAGGCCGGGGAGCATCTTACTGCTAAACTGATCGCTAGAACCTATCAAGAATGGATCTTCTGCATTAGGTCCAGTGCAGGAAGGGGCTCTCCATAATGATGATTTATACATCCACAAGGATTTTCATGATTTTTACAAGACTTTATATACAGTGGAGCAAGTAGGGGAGCAGAGAAACTGGACTATGTCAGAGATGCCACATTTATATGCACCCCACAGGAAGGCCCTAGAAAACCCAATAGGTGCAGTGGAAGTTATTTTGCTTATTGTACAATCAATATTGCAAAAGTCCCCTGGCCCCCTCTGCTTTATAGGCCTTTTTAAAGATAAATCCTTCTGTAACATACTGGCTCCGATGCTCGCCAGCCTTTACAACTCTTGGTACGTCCTCCACTGTTATTAACAATAAGCATGAAGGCTCTACTGTAATCACTATCAAACCAGGCAAAGTCCCAATATTGAGTTCTCCATTTAGACCAATATCCCTGCTCAGTATTGATGTTAAATCTTTCCTAGGATCCTAGCGAATAGCTTAGCCCCACTAATGCTTGGACTCATTGACAACAATAAAGCTGGGTTTTATACCAAGAAGGAGCATGGCAGATAATATTAAACGTATCCTAGATTTAGTTGATAAAGTGTGCAGATCCCAAGCAATGTTTTTTGGATGTTGATGCTGAAAAAGAATTGACAGGGTGCACTGGCCATATGTGCGGTGTGTTTCATGGAGTATGGGTTCTGACCTACATTTAGGACATGGCTTGCCAGTATTTATAAAATCCAGTAGCCAAAGTTCTGGTCAGTGCAAAGGCTTCTCACCAGTGTAGGTGGGAAGGTGGATCAGATACGGTTGTCCTCTGCTCCCCTTCCTATTTGCGCTCTATTTGAAACCATTGGCAAACAAGATCAGGACAAAACAAGATATTGGAGGGGGGTGGGGGTACTCATAGGTAAGAAGGAGCATTTATACTCAAATGGCGGTTTGTTGACGCTAATGGACCCGGTTTGTTCACATCTACCCCAAACTAGAGGAGATAACCTGAATTAGGTCAGTTGCAGATTTTAAAATTAATCTCCAGAAGTCACAGCTTCTGAATTTATCCCTCCTGACTGGGTGGGTGGAGGAAATATGTGCCCACTATCCCTTGGTGTGGGGTGAGAAATGTATTTAATACCTAGGAATTAAGATCTACCCTACCTTGAACGACAAGCCCGAGCTAACTGTATGGATCTGCTGAACGCTCTCTGTACTGAACTCCAAAAGTGGCACAATGGATGAATCTCGTGGATCAGCCGTATAGTTGCAGTCAAAATGTCGGCCCTTCTCAAACTTCTGCATCTCGCCCAATCCCTCCCCTGACACCCCGGAATGGGGCTTTGAAACATATCCTATGTATAATGAACAATTTTATTTGGGGGGCAAGAAAAACAGGCTCGCCATGAGCACGAAGTATGCCCCTACTTGCGCAAATAGGTCTTGGAGTCTTGCATATAGCATATACCTGGATACTTGGCGGCTCAGCTTCAATATATGGTGGAATAGGGGAGGGCAGCAACTGAAAAAAAAACTTGTGTTGCGTAATAATTGCAAGTGTACATATTTGGAAGGTTTCCTGGCTTCCTAGGCGATCCCGCTCCTATGGATGAATGAATGCTTTCATCCTGGGATACAGTCATGCTTAGAAAGGGCCATTCGTCATACCCTTTCACCCTAACTCTTATCATAGGGAATATGGATTTTACCATATGCTAGAATAGTGGGCGGTTTTCAGAGTGGTCAAAAGCTAAATGTAATTGAATGAGTGATGTTTTTGATCTTCAAGGCCTTAAAATGGTTGACCAAATTAGACACGACTACGTCCTTTCGGAATCAGAGAGATTGCATTACGCCCAGATGTGCCACATGTGCGACCTGGGGATTCTGGATCTTCACCTCTTTGAAAAATCGATCTAATAATAATAATATAATAATAAAGAGCTTATAGAGCGCTCAGTAACGCCATCACGGCGTGTCCCCGCGCTAAGCTACCAGTGAACCAGTATAGAACACCCAGACTCTATGCAGTATATAGGTATGTTTTAAGCAGAGCCCTAAACCGCAGTTCTTTCTTAAAGTTGATGGCAGAAGATTGGTTTCTGAAATCTCTAAAGCCCTTAATACAGAACCTCTTAAGACATGGACAGCGGACAGCTGCTATGGGAAACAGAAATTGGAAGGACGATCACTAACAAAGAAATGTTTGCAAGGCCTAGGTTGAGCTCTTCTAGAAAGTCAATGAGGGGCACATTTATGAAGAGTGTGACCTATTTGTACTATACCTTTTGTAGAATGTTAAGCTGGAATCCTAGCAGGAACAATATTTGATGGAAGAATTGAGGCAGCTCTGGGTCTCGGCTCCATCTACTTTGGCACAGTCCCAAGCCTCAGAGGTATTGGGCAGAAGTCCTAGATGAGACTGATCGGATGTATGGGGTCCAGTTGTGTTCTTTAAGTTGTGGCGTCTCTTCTTTCCTATCCCCTGAATCAAATAAAGGCCACCAGATCACTCTTGTTGGGGGCTGCTAAACAAGCTATGCTGATTTATTGGGCAGGGAAGATATACCTATGTATTAAAACCTGGCTATATCAAGCTTGGGGCATGCTTGGGCTTGGAAAGATTTTGATGAGGATAGCATGCAGGGGAGACAGCCTCAGCTCTCTTTGGAAAGCTTCTCTAAGCATGCTGTCCACATAATTCCTTAAGGTTCAGTGCCCAAAATATTTACAAGTCCTCTATGTTACTTCAACAGCGCATAAGAGTCCCCTCAGCCAGGCTTAGCATTGACCTACAGAGTGACTCAATAATGGTACTAATTTCTTGGCATTATGTTCTTGGTATTTGCTGGGAAGGGAAGGTGGGGCTTCTGATAGGGGTTGGGGAGGTTGGAAGTTGAGTTACTATTGTTAATCTTTCTTGTCAAGTTGCCTCATCTGATACACTCTGCACAACACCAGGGGGAATACTGTTTGCGCATTGTTTCTACGGCAGTCCTCGCCGGCCGAGTGGTGTAGGCATTTGTATATGTATTAAACTCCAATAATAAAAATAGTATTCCAGTAGAGACGGACCCTGATTGTGATCAAACTCCAGAACCCCCAATGTGCCCGGATTCAGACTTAGGTGGGAACTTAATCATCACCCGTGACAGTCAACAGTGGGGATTTTTAGACACTCTCCGTCCCCCGCCGTCAAAGAAATATAAAGCTTATGGAAAGCCTAAGAAAGACGCACCTACCATGGTAACAAGGAACAAATCAGTGGTGCACTCTGCAAAGACAGCACTAGGGGCTCGGGGCACAGATATTGTTACGGACCGTAAGGTTATCGGGCAGGCAGAGGATGTTGTGTCTTCTACAAACTTTATTAGCATCATAGAGGCTGCCGTTAAATCGATCCTCGATCCCCTCGTGGTGGTACTAAATAGCATTGATGCTTCCCTAAAAACACTAAATTGGCCAAAGTTTTACAAGGACAACCCCTGGCATAGAGACCGCAACAATTACCAAGGCCAAACTGGTTTCAACTCCTGTAGGGCCTTCCTCCTTGTTGCCAATAGCACTGGATTGTGCTGCAAACACCACTCAGGCAGCCATTCAAACGGTAAAACCACCAGATAGTGGACGATTGGGCATAACAATTGATCAAAGGACCACTGGCCGGGAGAATGGTAGGACTAACCACTTAGATAAACACCATATATAGCATGTGAAAAATCTGAAAAATAATGAGAGAGTTCTTCATCTTTCCCCAGAAGCTACCCCCTATGTTATCATCCTCAAAAATGTCCTGCCATTGCCACCTAACACGGAAGAAGACTGGAAGCAGCTTAAAAACAAAACGGTGCATTGGATGGTAAAATCTGCAGACTGGACTGGAAGTGAAGACTTGTATGATAATATCATTAATGTTGAGCGTGTCTCCTGGTTGGGCTTGCAAGTAAAATCTGAAACAGGGGATCATATTGTTGTAAATTTTAAGAATAGTTCTTTCGTACACCGGCTTATGAACAGGCTTTCTTGGAATAATAATGCGGGGGGGAGCTGCACTGTGGGTGCTCGGCTGCGTGAGAGCCGCGGCGGCCACGAGGTGACAGGCCGCGCGGCACCCAGAAATGGCTTGGCGGCGCTGGAGGGGTGACGGTGGGGGCCCCACCTCGAGCCAGCAGCTGGCTAACATTAGGGGATGAGGAATTGGTGGCGAATTGGGTCACGGCGGTGAGTCTCTGCCACATTATAGATTACATGCCCAAACTGGGACTCTGCTGGGAGCTTGGGCATAAAATGGCGACCTTCTGAATGGCGCTGGGAGAGACCTTGAGGGAGGTGATGCTGAAGAGAGGGCTGCAGATATGAATGCTGTTTGGTCATCTTGAAAGTTATACTAGTGGAAGAGAGGGCCCAAAGAACAGACTATTGTGGAACGTGCAAAATAGCGGAACTACTCGCCTCACTTTAAAACTTCTTGTGTACATGCTTGCTGGATTATCGGAAGCCTGACTGGTTATATTATATTGGACTGGCAATAGGAGTGCATGTGAAGGGCTCTTGCACCGCATAACACGAGGTGGGGTGGCACCCTGGTCACTATCTGTGTAACTATATGATTTGGCGCACTCATTCATAGAGGACCGCGGGGCCCTGTGACCGAATGGTGCTCGCGCTCCTCGGATACACTGGGTAGACGGAGGGTGCACTGACACGATCCAAGGACGCACTTTAACATGGATAATTGTCCTAATCTAGGAGGTGCGTTGGGTGACCCGCTTTGTCAGCTGGGCGGTGTGGAGCATGAGCATTCGGTGCCGTGGGTCGAAGATTATACCGGCTGCTGCGGTGGGGCACCTTGACTCACTAGACTTTAAGAAAGAGACGTGGGCCGTATTCTGGCAAGATGGGCCGGACAGACGCCCGGCAACCGCGATTGACGTTCGAAGCTAGGAAGATTGGGCGACCACCGGCTGAGGAGCCTGAGCAGGGTGGAGGAGACGGCGTAAAAGAGCAGGCTGCAGAAATGTCTGGTGATATGCGAACCATACTGTCTGAAATGCGCCAAGGTTTTGCGACAATGGCGGACAAGATAGATACAGTCACAATGCGTTTGGATACCATTGTTCGCATGCTGGAAGGTCATGACACGCGATTGAAAGAAGCGGAGCAACGGATGTCACAACGCCATTGAAAACCGCTGTATCCCAGATGGATAAACTGATGAAAATTATTAATGCAAAGAATGAGGACATTGAAACACGTAGCCGAAGAAATAACATCCGCATTTTAGGCGTGCCGGAGAGCACAAACACTGGCAAGCTGGAGGGCTATGTGGAAAAGTTGCTGGAAGCAGTACTTGGCAAGGGCGCTTTATCGCAGCAATTTGTAGTAGAACAGGCCCATAGATCCCTTGGACCCCGACCTCCACCGGGTGGCACACCTAGGCCCATAATAGCCCGCCTCCTTAACTATAGGGCTAGAGATGCGGTTCTCAGAATTGCCAGGGAGAAACGTCAACTCAACTATGATGGAGTGAATTTTACCATTTGCCCAGATTTCACCCCACTCGTGCAAGAAGAGCGCCGAAAGTTCACTACTGTTAAGCAAAAACTGTGGCAGGCACAAGTGGAATATGCTCTGCTTTACCCTGCACGATTGCGAGTTACTTTCCAGGGGAAGCAAACGATTTATACCAAGCTGCAACAAGTGGAAGATTTTTCTACGATCATTGAAACGGTGGAAGGAAGCGAATACGGGGCATGAGGCCACCTGTGACACACAACTATCGGATGTTGAATGAACTGAACCACTGAATCTACACCGCCAGGACTTTGAATTGTGACGAATACACTGCCACTCTGGGAATCATACTGCTGTAGGTATCTGTGCCACATTATAGCGGTTGTGGAGAATGTTCTCTTTTTGTAAGTTGACTGAGCAGGAATCCATCGAGTCGCTGAGCCGGCCACCCTCGTGGCCCAAAGAGAGACGGCGTGGATGCCGATGCTCTCCTACCTTGGGGCGAGGATCACATGAGCCACCTGGAGGACTTTCCCCCAATGGGAATACCCCTAATAAGATGTTTTTTTTCTTTGTTGGAGAAGGGGGGATGGGGAATTCTGGCATGATTGGGATGCTTCAGTGGGAGGAGGGAGGATGGAGTACGAAGGGGAATCTTGTTGCTGTTAGAATTTGTTGTAATGAAGAAGAGGCACTGTATGTTTGGACTCTGTATCTGACGCTATGCATTGGGAGGCTGTATTATCGATATGGGGGAGGCGGGCGGTATGGGGGGACAGGGAACAGATTCTGAATTGACCATTTTATCTTGGAACGTGAGGGAGTTAAATGTTGCCCGTAAATGTAGACTATCGTACTTAAATAGACAGCAAGTTCAGATAGCAATGCTGCAGGAAACACATTTACACCCTCAGTCGCAGCATAACTTTGCTACTCGATGGGCATCGGTCGGGTCTTCTCCTCTTATTCTTCCTACGCAAGAGGATCAGTTATCCTAATAAAGCAGTGTCTCCCCTTTGCGATGGTAGGCTCAATGACAGATCCACAGGGTCGATATGTTATTGTCTGGGGGAGGCTGGGCAGAGACACGGTGACGATCGCCAACTGTTATGCACCTAATGTAGATACCGCTGATTTTTTTGCAACGGTATGGGGGAAATAGTTAACATAGGATCTATGCATGTCATATGGGGGGGGTGATTTTAATATTAGTGTGACTCCAACAGTGGACAGAGCGGAAGGTACGGCGCAATACCATAATAGATCCCGTGAACTATTGCTTGATGTAATGATGGAGGGGTACTTGGTGTATGGCTGGAGGAAATTACACCCACATGTGAAGGAGGGGACACACTTTACATCACACACTGGATCATGGGCGCGACTGGACTATTGCTTGCTGTCTAGGGGATTGGTTGTGGGTCTGGGGCATGCTTGGCATCTTCCCCGAATGTACTCTGACCATTGTCCAGTGAAGCTTATGCTTAACATGCCTGGGCTTGATAGACCACGGCCTACATGGAGGCTACAGCCGAAGGCGTTGCTTGACTTAGTATTCAAAGCAGAATTGGGGAAGAAATAAAGGATTTTTTCAGTCGGAATAAGGGATCTGTGGACAGCATTGATATTATCTGGGAGGCCTTTAAAGTCACCATACGAGGCTACTGTATCTCTAAGAGTTTTGGGGTTTTGAGGGATATTCAACGCACACTACGTAATCTGGAACGGGATATGAAGTATATTGAGGATCGCATGGTCGGGGGGAGGTGGGGACGTTACAAAGAGAATTTAGGGACAAATTATCTTCATATGAGGAAGAAACCATCAGGGAAGCCAAATTTAGAGGGAAACACTGGGTAGCACGCAGATATGGGGAGGTGGAACGCCCAGGATGATCTCTAGCAGAGATCACTTGATGTCCGAGATTCAACAACACTGTCTTATTATTATTATTATTATTATGTTTCTTATATAGCGCCAGAATCGACCCCCGAAGGGGTATCTCCGCGTTTGCCTTGGGAACCCGTCCTGGCTTTTCCCTGTGAGATAGCCCCTACAGGGCATCCCCAAGGTGAAAGCCAGGCATCCCGCTGTGGGGGGGGGGGGCGTTGTGGAGATTAAGCAAGCTTAATGCCCAGAGTTGCAGAGTGTGAACCCATGATTAGGTCAGGCACCGAAGCGAGAATTATCGAGTCCATGGACATTTGAGCTCAAGACCCTGCCGCGTCGGGAATTGAACCCTGGTCCCAGGTCTGACCTCTGCTTCAGGGTCTGCCTGCTCTAACCAGCGAGCCACACTTCTCCAGATACATATATTCTTAGAGATACAAACTCAAGAGGGTGGGCTACGGCGCGACACAGAAGGAATACTAGCCACCTTTAAGGCGCATTACACTACCCTTTACTCTACACAAAGGTATGATGAAGTAGACTTAAAGGATTTCTTGGGGGATGTAGCGATCTGTTGGTTGAGCGATGTTCATAGGCAGCTCCTGAGCGCTCCCTTAGAAACCGACGAGACCTGGGAGGCGAATATGTCCTTACAAAATGGGAAGGCGCCTGGATTAGATGGATTGCCAGCCGAATTTTAAAAATGCCATATTGATATCATGGCCCCGGTCTTGCGTGAAATATTGGAGAAGTCTCTGGAAGTGGGAGTCCTACCCTCCTCGATGAGAGAGGTGGTCATTACGTCACTGCTAAAACCTGAGAAATCTACCCAGAAGCCGGATTCCTATCGCCCGTTGTCGCTCATTAACTGTGACACCAAAATTCTGGCAAAAGTCTTAGCAACCCTATTAACATTATTAATGGATAAGATAGTTCTCCCTGATCAATCGGGCTTTGTCCCAGGGCGGGCCACAACTCATAATTTACGCACCCTATTTTCATTGATTCAAACTGTAGCGTCTGAGTTTCCGGTTGCTGCTGTCTTCTTAGATGCCTCAAAGGCATTTGACACTGTGGAATGGAGCTACTTGTTTAAAGTGCTGCAGAGAATGGGGTTCCCGCCCATATTTGTGTCATGGATCAAATTGCTATACCATAGACCGTCGGCTAAGATAGTAGTAAATGGTCACATGTCCTCGGCTATAGAACTCTCCAGGGGCACGCGCCAGGGCTGCCCGCTCTCACCATTGCTTTTTGCAATAGCGATTGAGCCATTGGCGGCCAGATTGTGTCAGATTCATATGGACAAAGCATTTCGATGTCACCAGCGACAAATGTTGGAGTCGCTCTATGCTGACGACATTACGATCTATGTGGTGGACCCTGAGCGAAATCTTAATCCCCTCCTGAGGGAATTCTTGTGTTTGGACAGCTGTCGGGGGTTAACATAAATTGGGGAAAATCGCAATTCTTTCCGCTTACGCCTGCCGTTTCTAAATTCCCCCTAGACTTTTCGTTGGAGTGGTGCGATGGCGACCTTAGGTACCTGGGTATGCAGGTATCCAGAGATTGGTAAAACACGCTTAGACTGAATTATGGCATAGCAATCACTAAATTAGAGGCTAGGATTACTCGCTGGATTTCATTGCCCTTGTCGCTGGCAGGCAGAGCATCTCTTGTGAAGATAGTAATACTCCCCCAATTCTTATACTTCTTCCATACGACCCTGGCCCTTTTTGTTTTCAAGTCGCTGCGGTCTGAATTGCTACGATTGGTGTGGGGGGGTAGATAGCCTCCTCTCAAATGGACTATCATCACACCATCAGGGAGGGTTTGATATCCCTGACTTTTAGCTTTACTATCTCAGCGTGCAAGCTCACTACGCTTATCAATGGATGGTGCCTACGCCATTCATGCCCCAGTTAGCTGTTGAAGATTGGGTGGCTCGTCCTATTCCACTTAGTGGCATCATTCATGGCCTGCTCAGTGCCGTAGAAACACCTTTCACAATGGTTACATGCAAAATAGATGCCTGGAGGCGTATAGCACGCATCATGGGAATACAACTACTATACTCGCCGTGTCTCCCCCTCACTTATCATCCGGACATGGTCATACTGCAGGAAACGGGGTTTCGAGCCATGTGTAAGCGGCTGCAAATCAATATATGGGGTGATTTCTTTTCTGATGGTCAATTTCAGACGAGGGAGCAGATGTTCCAAGATACTCACCCCACCCCATTGAAGATCTTTCTGTATGTCCGTCTCCGACAGGGAATGCGGATGTTACTTCCAGAATTTTCTTGTGAACCGGACACCTTCGTCCCATTGCACCTCATCCTTAGCTCCCCTGATGGGAAACACCTAGTATCGAAGCTGTACAGAACAATACGGGCGGGCAGAACATGTATTACCAGATCAGCTCGCGGCCATTGGTCGGACGACTTGGGGCAAGAGATATCAGATGAGCAGTGGAGATATTGCTGTAGTATTACAGAGAATGTGTCTGATAGTTGCAGATTCAAAGTCATACACTACAAATGTCTGCAATGTGTGTACTACACTCCTGCCAAGAAATATAGGTTCCATTTATCAGATAATGATAGATTTGCAAGGTGTCAGAGAGATGGGGCGGGATTCATACATCTGGCGTGGGAATGTCCAGCTACACATGAGTATTGGACGGAGGTCCATGAGGCACTCGAACAAATGGTGGGCACTACCCTTGACATGGACCCCTTTGTGATGTTATTAGGATATACAAAGCATGTCCCTAAACAGACTAAAATAATTGTAGACATTGCTCTCCTATTAGCGAAACGTAGACTTGCTTGCAGATGGGGGCGTCGGAGGGCTCCGAAATTCAAAGAATGGGTACAGGATCTTGTGCACTGTCAGGAGCAATCATCCATATATGCGGAACTGTTGCCAATGTCCTCTAGGCCAAGGGATGTCTGGGGCCCATTACAAACTTATTTGATGCAAAGTGAGGAGGGTGACTCTGTGGAGTCTATAATGCCTAGGGAAGATGGGCCGGGAGATTCAACTATGTAATTCTGTTTCTATGACATTTGCGTATCCAGATAATGGCGCTCCTGAAGTGGAACACTAACGCAAAGGTATTTCCTGCCAGCTGCTGCTGATCCATATCGATGTTATGCCATTGAGAGCAGTAGTGTTATGTATTGAGATCTGAGGTACTGTATTGTTATACTTTGCTCCCTCATGCTCCCTATGACTGGAGAACTGTGATGTCCCCTTGCTGGATGGCCTGCTGTTCCATAGATACTTACTGTTTGAACTGAATGTCGGACACTTGTGATATCAATTGGCTCCCCGTCAACGAGAGAATCAAGTTCCGTCTCCTCAACCACGCTCACAAGTCCCTCTACCAACTAGGACCCAGTTACTTCAACACCTGCCTGACCTTTTACACCCCCACCCGCCAACTACGATCATCCAATCAAGCCCTCGCCGCGATTCCACGAATCCAAAGAGCCACCATGGGAGGAAGATCATTCTCCTACTTAGCGGCCAAAACATGGAATTCTCTCCCCACCCACCTCGGCCTTACACAGAACCACCTCTCCTTCAGAAAACAACTCAAAACCTGGCTGTTTGATAAATAGCGAAACCCCCCTCCCCAAAGCGCCTTGAGACCCTATGGGTGAGTAGTGCGCTATACAAATCTTGACTTGACTTGACGTTCTGAAAGATGGTGTAGTTCATGCAACGAGTTGGATGTATCTGTTACACTGTTAATGTGCGAATGTGTGTACAATGCAAAATGTCCTCTAAATAAAATAATAAAAAATAAAAAAAAGAATAATAATGCGGGGGCCCCATTGTGGTAGTACCATTAGGATATTTTTATAAGCCATCTCTAAATATGGGAATTGGATGTGCCCTCTTAAATGTTAATACACAGTCATTGTTTTCAATCCCAGTTTCTAACCGTTTTTCTCCTTTAGACAATGTGGACCGAGTGACTGGATTCTCGAACCTTGGAGGTGTCTGTAGTTAAAAATCAGAATCAACCAGACAGACAGCCTGTGCCTAACATCCCTAGTCACCTGAGAGTAAATCCTTTATCATCTGCTAGCCTTCCACAGGGAGAACCATTTGTAGATTGCTTATGGGGCATTGAGAATACATCCTCTTACGATATCCTTAAAGTAGCCAATTCTATCTGTTCTGTATCAGCCCAAACAATGCCAGTATCAGTGGCGGTTGAGTTGGATGTTCATGCATCAATTGATCCGGTCCCTAAGGACGGCCACATTGCAGTCTCAGGAGATCCGGAGAGGGTGCATGTCAGTCAGAATAACAAGATCATCCATGGAAGACTTTTCTGGAACATTGCGGGCCTGCAGAGTAAACTAGAAATTGGAGAATTGATAGGTTTAATTGGAAAATATAGCATAGTATGCTTTCAGGAAACCTGGATGTGTGACACTGCATATTTAAATGGCTTTTATTTAATAGCTTCTTTAGGTGGTCATAATAAAGGAGGACTTCTTACCTTAGTTTCGACAACTTTAAATTGAAGACTGGGAAATACTTGTCTTGACTCACCGCACTTTCAGATTATTAATATTCTGTATAGGAAAAATTTGACGCTGGTAGTTGTCAATTTTTTTCATAACAATTTTAATGTTTTAAATACCAGTATTGCCAAAGAACTGGAAACTACACTAACAAAGCAGCACATTGAGGAGATTAATATGAATTTTGTTGTGCTCTGGGGAGGCAATTTTAATTGCAAGGTGTGCCCCCTTTCTAAGTGTACGGCTTGTTATTTACCGATTGGGGCAAGCATAGGTGGACAACATTTTGACCACAACCCTTGTGGGAATTTATATAACCCTCTGTTGATAAAATATCCTCTTTTATTAACTATTGATCTCCTAGAAGAAACAAGTGCAGATATAGTAACATGTTGGGAGAGGCCGAGGCACCCTAATTGATTTTATTGTTTTATCTGATTATTTTAACCCGTACTCAGTGTTTTTTAGCATCCATAAAAATGGTTTTAGCGACCATTATCCTTTGTCATTAGACCTGGTGACACCCTCTGAAGAATGAATTGTGTCCGCTAGAATATTGCCTTAGACTTATGACAGAAATAGGTCTTCTGTAAATCCTGACCCTGTCCTCAAGCAGATCATAGCGTCAAATTTAAACCAAATTCTAGATTGCCTGGAAGACAGCATTAATCCAGAATCCATGTTGAAATCCTTCAAGGCAATTACTGAGACAACAAGGGTGATAAACACTACGAAATCAAGCTCTAAACAACAGAGCATCAATAGGTGGTTTTATAGCGAATGCACCCTACAGCATAACAAATTGGTAAAGGCCTTAAAAGCAAAACCCAGAAATCCCATGGAGATAAAATATTTATGGTATGCCTATAAACATGCCCAGAAGAAACGCAAAATGGAAATTAGGCAAGAAGCATAGGGCCACCACCATGTGGCAAGTCAAAGTAAAGATTCTAGGCTCTTTTGGCGCATCGTAAATCAGGAACACTTTAATAGCTCCAAAAATGGCAGTATTGACATGACAATTATGCCTGAATCCTGGGTCTACCATTTCTCTAGTCTTTACAAAAGTTGCATTAATTCATATGATAGCTCTAGCTTTCAATATGGGGCTCCCACCCTGGTACCACCGACGTTAGATGAAGTGGACAGAGCCCTATCCCAGATTATGAAAAATAAGGCATCTGGTCCCGATGGTATGCATGCGGATCTGTTTTTAGCCAACCCTCCCCTGTGGTTACTGCTGCTGACAAATTTATTGAGATGTTATGCAGACCAGGGTCCCCCGACTCCTGGAGAGCAGTAATAATAGTTCCTATTTTTAAAAAGGGAGACAGGTTGGACCCTAAGTGTTATCGACCCATAGCTTTAATTGAGAGTACCTGTAAAATTATGGGTCGAGTTATATTGGAGAGGTTGGAGTCCTGGGTAGCCGAAAAGGGGTACTTCCCCGATGTCCAATACGGGTGAAGGAGAGGACTGGGCACAGTCTGACAGGGTTGCGTCCTTGCCCCTTTTTTATTTTGCCTATACATTAATGATATAGGGCCAGATGTAGGAAGCCTAATACCGGTCAGTAACGGCCGAAATTATCGAATTTCGGCCGTTACAGACCGGTATTAGGCTTTTCAGATGTAGGAGGCCACATTTGAGCATTCGGTAATATACCGAATCCATAATTTAAGAAATCTGTAAATTACAGAATTCTTAAAATAACGATTCAGTAAATTACCGAATCCGTAATGTAGGGAGCACTCAAGTGAGTGCTTCTTACATTTAAGGATTCGTTATTTGCCACCAACAATTAGTTGGTGGTAAATAATGAATTTCTTTTAAAGAGCAATTTTTTGTTTTTTATTCAGTGCCATGTGGCAGACATGCATGCCCTTAGGGCATGTATGTCTGCCACATGTGCACCCATGTACTATTCAGGGGTGTAACACCCTTGAAGGGTTCCCCCTATTACCGATTCGGTATTTACCGAATCTGTATTTACCGAATCTGTAATTCCCATTCATTCCTATGTGCCTCCAGGCCCATAGGAATGAATGGGAATTACAGAATTGGTATTTACCGATTTTGTAAATACTGAATCGGTAAATAACGATTCTTAATTACCAAATCTTACCGATTCGGTAATTTTTACCAAAAAATTATCTACATCCCATTGACCTATTCTTGAATACGAATCAGTAAAATTCGGTATTTAAGAATAGGTAAATTGAGATTACACATCTGGCCCTTAGAGAGCAATGTTGATAATGGGAATACAGACGCACTGTTAATAGGCCGCAGACCTCTCCCAGCACTTTTATATGCTGATGATTGTGTGTTAATGTCCAGAACTGGGGTGGGGTTGCAGAGGCTTTTAACTGCTTTTACAAATTTTATGAGTGACCTTGGCCTGAAAAGAAATGTTGTAAAATCTCATGTTATGGTGGTGGGCCAACACCCCACAATTTTAAAAACTTGTTTTATAAATAATGAAAAATTACTTTATGTACCCACCTTTTCTTATTTGAGCATTCTTTTCAATCAAAAAATAAGTCCTGGCTTCACTTAATTGAGACAAGAATTGTTTTTTTTAATCAAAATATTGAGACCATGTTCAGATTTCCAAAATACAAAAAACTAGTCTCTCGGCCTATAAAAACCATTAAAGGCATCTATAAAGCTTGCACATGTGCCATCACTATGTATGATGTCGGTGTCTGGGGATTTTGTAATGTTACTAGATTGCAGAGGGCTGAAAATATGTTTTTGAAAAGATTATTGACAGTCCCAAAAATACTGCTGCTACGATTTGTCATAGCGAACTGGGTGTGTGACCTCTTTATCTTTTCATATGCAACTAGCACCTCTTTTGCTCTGGCGTAACATCTGGGCAAAAGAAGAGACAGCCTTGAATCGTGCTATAATCACTGACTGTTTAAAGTTGGATTGTGTAAAGAAAATTTCTTTGATCATGTATATCTATGATTTACCGGGGAAGTTGGTTTTATCAGAATGTATTGACACCCCCGGAAACATAGTCAATATCTCAAGAGCTTTGCTGAAAAGAGTTTTCATGTTTTATTCCTACTCAGTCAGAGATCATAAAGAGTTGACAAAGAAAAGGTTTGTTGAATGCTCATTGTTGGTTTTCTCCCCAGGCACTACGCCCTATCGTTCTTTTCATTTTAATCATGCTAAGATGTTTTATCTCATAAGATTTAGGATGGGCACTGCTTATTTACTTGTATCGTACCCACGTGATGCACATTGTGATGCCAAATTGGACCAGTGTCCTTGTGACTCAGAATCGGAACAAAGCACTTTACATTTTATGATTTTTGTAATCTTTATGCTATCCCAAGACGTTCTTTTTTAAAACCAATATTAACATTTTTAAATATAAGAAAGTGTAAAGCTGCGCTACATCATCTCCTTCTTTTAAAAGATGAATTTACCTACTTAATGATCTATAAGTACATTTCTTCCGCTGTTCGGCTCCGGAACTTTGTTGGAAAAGGATTTTTTGTCAATTGATCAAATGGTTTTATTGTATACATGTTACAAATTTGGTTTTGTTAACGCCTTAACGGCTGTGGTTTTGACGCAGCGGTGCGGGCGTTCTAAAGGGTGGGCGGGGCTCCGTCGGCCAACGGCCGACGGCAGCACTAGGGAGGTAGTGCTCCCGTCGGCCAACGGCCGACGGAAGCACGCAAGGAGTTAAATGCACAAAATGTTTACTTGCTTTATGCAGTCTTTTATGGTTGAATCTGCAGCCGAATAAAGATTTGTTGACTGACAAAAACTCCAATAAAAACAGTTAATCCTAAAAATAACTTGGATCTTTTTGAAATAAGTACAGCCATAGCCTCAATATCTAATGTGAAATCTTTGTTACCTCCCTACAAATATTGCTGCTACTGATTCTTTTTGAAGCCACTGAGGTAGCATCTAACTATTTCTACGCTTAAAGAAAGGTTCAAAACCTGTCTCCGAAGAAAGTTACTATTAATGGTCTGGAGATGGTGGTTTGTCCAGGGAAGGGTTACAATTCTGAATATACTCAAAAGCAAATGTATTCCTCCTTCTCAAGTGGCTATTACTTCAAATGTGCATCTATTTTAGGAGGCAGCAGAGTAAGAGAGCTTAAAGGAGAAGGTTTTTTTGTTTGGTAGCAGCGTGAGTGATCTAGTCACTCCCAAATGAATTTGAGCCAGATGCCTAAGGTGGGTGGTAGAAATTATTTTCACAGACATGTCACCTATTGTTGGGCAGTAAGAACAAATACATGCTCTCCAGGTGAAACAATTGCACGGTGAACTTGAAGCCTGGCTATTATATATTATTTTTATTCATATATTACCTTCCTGACCTGCACTAATACTAAACCAGTAAGCCGTCCCGCAGCCAATTGTAAGTCAAACTGGCTGTGTAATAACACCCTTATACCACCTGTCCCTCTTATATGCAGTAAAATCCCACAAGTCATGTTCGTCAACTAGTTAACAACAATAAGCCACCCTTCAATCATCAACACCTTTCTAACCACACATTGTACATGGTGTGGCATGCCACCTGTGTAGGCAAGCACTCCAGCAAATGTTGCAATGCTGTGCAATGCTGTATATCTCCTGTGCAATGTGACGCCTGACAGCACCCGATTGCAGCCCTGAATCCACCTTGCACACACATTTACATCAATGATAAGAGGAAGAGGTGGAGAAAGGACGGATTCGACCACCCATCAGTGCACAATTCTCCACCTTCAGGGGCTTCTCACATGCATTCTGGCCTTTGATATGCCACCACAGGTCAAGGGAAAGTTGGCTCCATTCCTTCTACCACATATGCATTATGGAAATCTGCATTTGACAGCCTTGTGGGTGTCTGCATTTTGTCCAGACAGCAGTAAATAACTTCGGATGACCCACATTTTCAACATAGTCCTTTCGTGCTTTTTAGGTCTGGCTTTACCACACAGGTGCCATCAGACATGTGATCAACTAAAAAAAAATATGTTTTAGGAGCACTGTCAGGAGAGGGGCTTTGGCCCACATGTTGGTTGCCATGAGTAAATATTTTGATTGGGCAGAAGTTGTGTCCTTCCACAGAAAAAAATGCTTCCCCGCCACACAGCTGCAAATATTGTGTTTATTGATCCAGCTGTCTGAGCTTGAACTTCCAGGGACACACACATGACAAAGTAATACTTTTAAAGAATGAGCTTCCCGTCGACTTAAGACACACCACAAATGATCTCTTGTTTCGAAAAAAGCTGAAAACTCACCTCTTCCCCAATCTCTAAATTCTCTTCAGTATTAGTCATCTGTAGTTTCTACTTGGTATAAGCGCCGTGATATCCCTCGGGATGAGTGTCGCGCTCTACAAAAACCACAAATAAATAAATAAATAAAAGTGTCTTAGATAATTAGATAATTTACAGTGTTTGTTTTTCTCTGGAGGGCAGCAGCGAGGAATGTATTGCAGTCCCAGCACCTTTACCTTCATCGTTAAGTTTAGCCTTCAGAGAGCAGTTTTATGTTTGACAGCAGTATGGGATGCCCAGGGCTACAATAATTTACATTGATCTTTTTTTGGTCTGGTTTGACAATGCTACTGTCTTGACCTTATGTGATCCACAAAAAAGGAGCTTTCACTGTACTTCTGAGAGTAGAGCCTAGGCTCCACCCACATGTGGGTTTTCCCTGAATACAGAATTCAATTGGGCCTTACTTGTGTGCTTCTACTAAAAAACAGTTTGTACTGCACTTTTTGGCTTCCCAAAGCTTCTACTAGATATAGCAGGACTATTCCATGGCACAAGCCAGTGATCATGGCTATTGGCCTGATCTGTTTATTAGGAAATGTTATGATAAAGGCATTAGGCCTGATATATTTATCGTGAATAGCATATGTTAAAGTCAATAGGCATTTAGGTGTGGATTGTCATTACTCTATATTAAAACCTATAGGTTTTTGGTGTTGGTTACCCCTTGTGACAAACCAAGCATATATAAGGTTTGCGTGCATGTGTGTTTGTTTCCGCATGCATTTAGGAGTGTTTGTGCTGAGGAAGTTTGCACGGATGTATGACGGTACGACGCGTACCGTCACAATGCGTGCTTTTACAACGTGTCTTTAACAACGCATGTCGTTACAACAACTTGCGTTGGGGGGCGCTGATAGTGAATAGTATAATTTACTATTCTAACACCCGTCCCCGTGGATACTAGGGAAGGTGTTGGAATAGTAAATATACTATTCTTTATCCTCTAGCGCCCTCCAGCGCAAGTCGTGGTTATGACGCGTTGTAACGGACGCGTTGTAAAAGTACTGCGGGGTAACATCCGCATCTAAAAGGATGTTCCCCAGTCAGCACTGCTGCTGGCTGGTGCATCTGTTTTGTGTGTGTGTTTCTGCATGCATTCAAGAGTGTTTGTGCCGTGGAAGCTAGCACTGCTGCTGGCTGGTGCATCTGTTTTGTATGTGTGTTTCTGGTGCATTTAGGAGTGTTTGTGCCGTGGAAGCTAGCACTGCTGCTCGCTGGTGCATCTGTTTTGTATGTGTGTTTCTGGTGCATTTAGGAGTGTTTGTGCCGAGGAAGCTAGCACTGCTGCTGGCTGGTGCATCTGTTTTGTGTGTGTGTGTTTCTGCATGTATTTAGGAGTGTTTGTGCAGAGGAAGCTAGCACTGCTGCTGGCTGGTGCATCTGTTTTGTGTGTGTGTTTCTGCATGCATTTAGGAGTGTTTGTGCCGTGGAAGCTAGCACTGCTGCTGGCTGGTGAATCTGTTTTGTGTGTGTGTTTCTGCATGCATTTAGGAGTGTTTGTGCCGTGGAAGCTAGCACTGCTGCTGGCTGGTGCATCTGTTTTGTGTGTGTGTTTCTGCATGCATTCAAGAGTGGTTATTCAGAGGAAGCTAGCACTGATGCTGGCGGGTGAATCTGTTTTGTATGGGGGAACATCCATAACAACGCGGTCAAAGCACCGCGCTACCATTACCACGCGTCTTTTACAACGCAAGTCGTTACCACGACTTGCGCTGGAGGGTGCTGTAGACTAAGGAATAGTAGATTTACTATTCCAACACCTTCCCTACTGTACGTAGGCTGGAGTTGGAATAGTAAATATTACTATTCCTAAGTGCAGCACCCTACAGCGCAAGTCGTGGTAACGACTTGCGTTGTAAAAGATGCGTTGTGATGTACCGCGATCTAAAAGATCACGTTGTAACATCGTACAACCTTTTGTATGTGTGTTTCTACATGCATTTAGGAGTGTTTGTGCTGTGGAAGCTAGCTCTGCTGCTGGCTGGTGCATATGTTTTGTATGTGTGTTTCTGGTGCATTTAGGAGTGTTTGTGCCGAGGAAGCTAGCACTGCTGGTGCATCTGTTTTGTATGTGTGTTTCTGGTGCATTTAGGAGTGTTTGTGCCGTGGAAGCTAGCACTGCTGCTAGCTGGTGCATCTGTTTTGTATGTGTGTTTCTACATGCATTTAGGAGTGTTTGTGCCGAGGAAGCTAGCACTGCTGCTGGCTGGTGCATCTGTTTTGTATGTGTGTTTCTGGATGCATTTAGGAGTGTTTGTGCCGAGGAAGCTAGCACTGCTGTTGGCTGGTGCATCTGTTTTGTGTGTGTGTGTTTCTGCATGTATTTAGGAGTGTTTGTGCCGAGGAAGCTAGCACTGCTGCTGGCTGGTGCATCTGTTTTGTGTGTGTGTGTTTCTGCATGTATTTAGGAGTGTTTGTGCAGAGGAAGCTAGCACTGCTGCTGGCTGGTGCATCTGTTTTGTGTGTGTGCTAGACAAATGTGAGTTTGGGGGCACTACTGCTGCCCTGCAATGCTTATTAAGTGAGTGAGACAGGTTTGCACTGCTGGCACCCTCCTCTTTCCTGCTTGTGCCAGGGGCACGAGCGTTGCAGCTGTCAGAACCGTACCTGCTCTGTGTTGAAATTGCAGTTTTATTTGATGTTCCCTCACCTCGAGCAATTTGTTTTGTAAAGGTTTTAATTAACTTATACAATAAAATGTACTTACTTACTTACCTACCTGCTCTGTAGGTCAAAGAATCTTACAGTACAGGTGCCTGTATGTCTGTGTAAAGAGATGTGCACTGTTGCTGCCAATGAGGGAAGCTTGCACTGTCTCGGCTGCACTTCACTGTTGAGTCTGTGTTAGTGAACCTTGTGAACATTTTTTACCCATAAAAAATTATTGTTGAAGAAAATAGCCTTTTACAGTCACTTGGGGTTAATTCACAGCTGGTTGCTGAGTATTTGCTATTTCCAAACAAATATACCAACATGCTTGTTTACAATGTGCTTGTATGGATAATGGTTTTACATTTGGATTTTGCTGCTTCGTTTTCGAATGCATCTTACTGTTTTGTTTGTGCTTACCCTTTTTAAGCACTATGGCGATTGTGGCCTGATTTGCCCTATCTGACATTTAAATGAACATCTCGCCTTTGGGTGTCAGCTGTGGGTCTTCTGAGTATGGGAATGGTGTGGAGTGTGCAGCTTGCAGGATGGTAGTGCAGGCAAACGATGGGTTATAGCACATAAGTACGTCTTGTTTGTTTTTTCCTGATATATAAAACACCATGGTCTTCTTTTTTTTGATGCGCCAAAGTTTGGGTTGTTGTTGGAAATAAACAATGCTTTGGGTAGGTTGCAACTACAACTTCCCTGAGGCGTTCCAAAGACTTCAAGCCCCACGTCAAGTCTTTGCATGCCATCTCTTGTGCAGGGCGTTGACCAGAATTTGGGACCTCTGTACCTTGTGCCCAAAGACAGCTCGATATAGAAATATCTTGTGCAGGTGATGGTGCAGATAGGCACACAAGGCATGTCCAGTTCTGCCAGTGCATGCCCAGCGACACAAGTAAATGCTACTAAGTGTGATGTAGCAGCAAAGACACGTATGCAATGAAAATAGGATTTCAACATGCCAGTAGCGTTCCCTTTGGCTTTTCTTGTTCTTGTTTACTGTGTCCTGGGCTCTCGTTACACCCTTGTGCCTTCGTATGTGACTGACTTTAAGGGATGAGTAAACTGAATTTATAGACCTCATATATCAACACTCCCATTTACTCAAAGCCACACTTTGCCCCATTTTCCAGCTTGTTCCTCATTTTGTGGCTTTCAGGGGTCGGTGCACCTTAGTTGTTGGCATTACAGACTTTTTTTTATTTTTTATTTCTTTATAGCGCGAACTCGACCCGAAGCTATTGAAGCGCTTTACACGAGCACCAGTTACCTTACACAAGGACACATTCATTTTTAGGCATAGGGAGATAAAGTGATTTGCCCATTAGGATGTCGGGCGGATTGCCCCCACCAGGCTGGCGGTGGCTACCGCCAGCCTGGCGGGGACAATCCGCCCGACATCTGCCTTCGAATACCCCCGCCATATTAGTATGGTGGGGGGGGACCTCGGCGGACGGAAAGACCGTCCGCCGCTTTGCTGCCCTGGTCGCCTTGCGGCCGGGGTGGAAAAGGATTAATATGGTGGCGGTGTCTATTAGACACCGCCAGCCATATTACAATGGGCTTGTGTAGATGCCTTTCCGTGGCGGCATTGCGGTCTTCACTCTGGGGGCCCCCTGCGGGCCCCCAGAATGAAGGAGAGGTCAGGTCTGCACACGGGGGGGTACCTGTGGTCCCCCCTTCATTTGCATAAACAAAGCGGCAGGCACCGCGCGGTGCCTGCTGCTTTGTTTATGCAAATGCATTAATGCATTTATAGCATTGTGGCGGGCGGTGCAGAGAGCACCGCCCGCTACAATGCTATAAATGCAGGATGTGCCCGCCACTGTGGCGGGCACATCCTAATACCCCCCACGGGACCCCCGCCCTAATGGTCCAGAATTCCGACAGGATGGCGGGCGGAGAAAGTTCGCCCGTCATCCTAATGAGCCCCCAAGACTCGAACCTGGTTCACTAGCTTCAAAGTCGGAAGCTTTGGCTGTTATGCCACATCCTCTACCCTTACACCACATTCTCGACTTTGCGTGGATGAAATCCCCCTCCCCGCCTATAGTTTAAACTTGTTGCACAATTGTGTTTGTATGTGTGTGCAGAGCAATGCGTTTTGAATATAAGAAATAAGGAGCAAAGTGGGACAGGCATTGACTTGCAGAGGAGAAATACCAGGAAGAAATCCGTTTACATCTACCGCTCGGCAAGGGTGGAATCTCCACCGAGTGATGTACTACGCCCCAGCTGTTTGGAATTAATTTTCTTCCAGGTTTCTCCAGCATCCCTCGTGACTGGATTCATTTATTCTGGGAGTGTTCTTTATTAATAAACTTTTGGCAATCCAAGTTTTAGTATATCAACAATAAAGTAGGTGGTGCGCCATTACTCAACCGAAAAAGAGTGTATCTGTATAATGCTTCATGAAATAGTATATCCATGGAAAGGTAAGAAAACACTGGATGTCCTCTCATTGCTTGTTTCATTGTATCCACTCGCTGGAAAACTCAGAAGAGCCTATTATCAAACATATTTTGGAGTTTGTAGAGTACAACTTCGGTCATACTTTTTACGTATTCTAGCATGCATTTGTGAATTGGCCCCAAAACATCTAAAATGGGAATACAACTGGAATATTCATATACAATCAATACCAATAGACAGAGCTATTCCTATTGTGAGCGATTTACTGAGGCAAGTAAGAGTAAGTAATGTAATATAATTATGATTCTTGTAAAGCGCACTGTTACCCCATCTCGGGGTGTCCTGGTGCTGAAGACCGCTGGGTAACCCGTCCTGGCTTTCCCTGTGAGATGGTCCCTTCTGGGTATCTCCAAGGTGAAACCAGGCATCCCCGGTGTATGTGGAGGGCCGTTGTAGAGATGAGGCAAGCTTAATGCCCAGAGTTGCCGAGTGTGATCGCTGGTTAGAGTAGGCACTGAGGCGAGAATTATCGAGTCCGTTGACCCTGGTCCACGACCCTGCCGCGTCGGGAATTGAACCCTGGTCCCGGGCCGTCCTCTGCTCTTGGGTCTGCCGCCTCTAACCAGTGAGCCACACCACTCCACGAGTACTCCTGTAATACCTCTTCCTATACTCTTAAATGCCTCTCAAACTTCTTCATCCATCACACTGCCATGTGCTGTGTCCCATAACCAAAGAACCGCATCTTGGGGGTCCTCACGCACAACATGGAAACACTTCTCACACAGACTCAAAATAAAGACAATGATTAAAAATAAGAAGCACTTACCTTACAAAGCTGCAACTCTCGTCCATTGTCGTCTGCTTGGTCCGGAAGCACAAACAGGCTCCCCTAAGCCAATCACAACGCTGCAGTGCAGTGTTGTGATTGGTTTGAATGCCGTGGTTCAGTGCTTAGACAGACAGTGAGAGCCTGTACATGTTCCCCACCAGGCTGTGCATTACAGCCTGGTGGGGAACATTCTAAGATCGCATGACGGTTTGGCCTGCCCAGTACAGTTAGCCAAACCATCATGCGCACTTAGTGCACATATTTCCTCCACCCCCTGCTGGCTGCTTAGACATCCAAGCGCCGTCCACCCCACTGCCCCAAAACCTGCTTCATCACAAAAACAAAATTATAATAACAGTTGTGTTGTTATCATTTTATTTTATTTTTCCTTCTTTGCACTGCTAAGAGCAGTAGGGCGATGCGCATTAGCGGAGGAGTTGACGTTGCACCATCCGTACACCATGAGTATGATTTGGTATGCCTTTCTCCATATGACAGTTTATGACATAATTCTCTGAGTTTCTTAGGATTTGTGGTAGAACCTCTCTATCACTTTGTAATCTAAACAAATCCAAATTTGCTGAGTTTGGCCATTTGATTTGGCGTGCTCTTGTTTACTGCAAGCCTGGCCGCACATTCTCTGTCCTAGTGGCGTATTGCGCAGCTGGCTTGTTGTCTGCAGCTGTTCCAGTTACTTCAGCTGAAATGCATCTTGGCTCCTTTGTGCATCCTTGTCAGGGTCAGAACGGGACAGAAAAGAGGTCCAGGCATCAAAATAAAAGTGGTCCTCATTAGGGAATCAGATAGCTAAAACAGTGGCCACATTCTACAAGTGGGGTGATTTTGAACTTGTAAAGATGCGCCTGTAGTTGTTTTGAAAAGTATCAATCAATCAATTAATCACAAAATCTGTATAGCGCGCTACTCACCCGTAAGGGTATCGAGGCGCTGAGGGGAGGGGGGTCGCTACTGCTCGAACAGCCAGGTCTTGAGTTGTTTCCTGAAGGAGAGATGATCCAGGGTCAGCCTTAGGTGGGTGGGGAGGGAGTTCCATGTCTTGGCTGCCAGGTAGGAGAAGGATCTTCCTCGGACGGTGGATTTCCGAATTCTTGGGACGGAGGCGAGGCGAGGCTGGCGGATCAGAGCTGGTGGGTCAGAGCTGGCGGGTGGGTGTGAGAAGCTGCATGCAATGTTTCTGGTAACATCATGAAAATCAACAGCAAACACCGTCCCACAGTCCCACCAGACAGGACCACAAACATCCCACCAAAAATCCCACACACTGACCTGTCAGCAGAGCCCTATGGGCACTGCCAGGTTGCCTTATTGCCCCGTCTGATGCTGATCCTTGTTTCAAGCTATGTGCAGCTTTGTTTGATCTCTTGATATTTTTTAATTGCTCCTCACGCAGTACCTGTCCTTTTCTCTAATGGCATGAGTATGTATGTGTGTTGTGTGAACATATTGAGGGATCTTTTGCCAGACAAAGTGGATAACACTCTTCTTATCTACTTGGGTGCTTGATGTTATGTGCAGTTTGACTCCTGTGTAATTGACACAGCAGAAGCTGAGCAGCTATGCCAGCACAATTTACTTATGCATTTCTGCACTCATATCTAGTGCGGCCCATTCAGTTCGGGAACTGATCCAAATAAGCAGTAATGGGGCCAACCTCCTGGAAGGGCACCAGGATCTAAATGCAGATATAGTGGTATATTTACAAGGAGCTAGCGCCGCTGCAGTGTCATTTGTTTTTATGCTGCAGCGGCGCAATCGGTGCACCACACTGTTCTATATTTAAAAACGGATGTATTGGTCCCAATGCGTCCGTTTGTAGAGGCCTGTGTCACATTATATCTGAGCCAGGTATAGTGTATGCCAGGGCCGGACTGGGAACCAAAACCAGCTCTGGCAAAGTGCTCGGCTGGCCCCCCAGGGGGGAGATTGGGAATGCGACGAGCTCTTTGCCGGAGCCGGTTTTCGGACGATTTTTTACAGGGACGATTTTGCAGCTGTGCTGCAAAAACGGCCCTGTAACAAAAACGGTCCCCAGGGGCCCAAATCCGGCCCCCACCCTTGCAGCGCACCGGGGGATTGCCCGGTGTCCGCAACGGCAAGTCCGGCCCTGCCTGGTTATGTGGAAAAAGGTAGGGCCGATGTCGATCGAGAACCTTTTTCAGTATTGCCCGGCGCTAACCACCTCTCATACCACTCGAATCTTTCAAACAAAGAGGCAGGCGCTGGAGACTGGAAGGCAGGAAACAGAAGTTTTTTTATTCCGACGGAGCAGAACACGTCAACTCAGACAACAGGGTATCTTCTCGAGGTGCTCTAATCGCATCTCTGAGGCCTGGCCTCTTATACACAAGTTTATTGCTTTATTGCATAAAACACATCTCTGTCAACACTTTGATGTACTGAAAGATATCCTCGGAATCCCCGCTTCAAGCCCGTTCCCACACACATTTACAGTAGAAGTCCCCACCCTGGTCACAACAGGTGACGATTGTCGCGCAGCTCGGCATTCCGCCGATTCCCGGAATGCATGGGGATGATCGGATCTCATGGGGTGGGGGCATTGATCAGTTGTGGATCCTATGATGGGGGAAGCTTCCTACTGTATGGGGAGCAATAAATAGTATCCGCAGGGCCAGGTGGCGGCCTGGGAGTGAGCAGGACAATCGGGCACAGAGGAAAAGGGGGTTTATCAAAGGATACAGGAACATGAAAGGAATAGAGGGAGGTGTTGAGCTGGGAACAGGATGGGGTTCCGAGGCAGAGTTGCGCTGAAGAGGGGTTTATGGCCCAAGCATGTGAGAGCGGGGGCTGTCAGCACGCGGGGGATGCCTGCGAGGTTAGGAGAGAGAGAGAGAGACGCGCTGGCTATCGGCAGTGGGCAGAGAGGCCATGGCATTCAAAATGGCTGCCACTTACGCGCACGAATGGGCCTAAAAAGGGACAAGATGGCGCCGATAATGTTGATGTCGCAAACTAGATTTTAACAGTCCTCCCTTTTGAACATATCTAGCCAGCTTGTCTAATCGATATCTATCTTCATCAAGTTCCTAACCTCGACGTCGTACAATGCCCTCATGCGTTCTTTTTCGAAGTCCAAAGTCTTAGGGCAGATACAGTTTGCACATAGTGAACACAGAGGTGGCAGGCATTGGATCCTTAGGCAGAACCCACATATCACAACGACAGGAATCAGTATAATCGTAAATAACCTCCACCCCCAGTTCTTTACAGTACTCCAGAACCAACCACCAAGCAACCATTCTTCTTGTTCCTGGTGAACTTCTGAGGAAAGTCTGTGGAGGTGTTCAATGGCCTTGTATACTGAGGGTGAATTGTCCGGTATATATGTGCAGCAGCTGGACCCAATGATGCGGCATGCTCCTCCACGATCCGCTAGAACCACATCTAGAACAAGGCAGTTCTGGAGAGCCACCAGACGGACCGCTTGAAGTTCGGCTGTATTGTTCGTAAGGATGCCAGCTGTAATGTTCATCGTTGTTTCAACTGCCTGGGTCAAATGTCGGATGGCACGGCTGTTTGCCATCGGGCCCCAGAGTGGAACAAGTCCCTTCATTGCATCGAGGAACTGTGCTCCGGTGGAGTCGGCTTGCTCAATGTCCTTGGCTCGTTTTTGTCTGTGATGATTCGCTGGAGCCACATAGGTCGGAGGAAGGACGAAGGCGATATAACAGGTGCCCCCCCCAGCCTTTGGGGAGCCAGGTGTAAGCCTTTGTACCACAAACAAAGTACATGTTCGGAGAGGAGACAAAAGAGGGTGGATCAGTGGAGTCCAAAGTTCTGGTGATGCGGCAAGCGCTGCGGCCGACCAGCTGTGTCCCAAGCCCTTCGATGCACATAAGGCCTGTGACGTTGATGACGGATAGGGCCACAGTCAGGGTGGCAGCTGTTCGTTTCCGGAGGTAGGAGAAGGTGGGTCTGGTCGGATTGTTAAACACCTGCATTTCAATCCGTTCTTTGATGGGGATGTCCATGTGGATAGAATCGTTGGATGTCTGTGGGCAGAAGTGGGCAGCAGTTTTCTTCGTTTTGTTCTGCCAGACCCCATGAAAGAAATGTGTCATAGTTCTGCTGGAAGTGGCATTATCCCTGTAGCTTTCTTGCAAGAGGATCAGCCAGGCAAGGCAGGAGCCGTGAACTGAGAAGGGTGAAGGGATGAAGGGTATAGAGTGTCCAGTGGCGTGGGGTAGCAACCCACAGATCCAGCAGTTGGTGGCATTGGTAGCAAGGTTGTGCTGATGCAGCAGTTGCACAAAGGAGTTGTTCCCAAACTCCTTACGCCTTTCTCGGAGCTGGGGTGAAAGAGAAATCAGATAATGTTCTTTCATTGTGGTAGGCTGTGCAGTGGTCAGGAATGTCTCACAAGCTGGTGCGCTCTCTTCCACAATCCAGAGGGTGGTCATGAGGAGGAGGCAAAAGAGAAGGGCGATAAAAAGAGCAATAGTCTTTGAACTGTGGATTTTGTCAGTCTTTGGGTTTCTGTAGCGAATCTTCGGATGTCCGGTTGCTTCCATCATCTTCGTGCCGGGTGCTTCCATCATCTTCTTATCGGGCGCTTCCAACATCTTCAAGGGGGCTCGGTAGCGGGCAGAACCAAAAACTTTGTCTGGCTTCTCTCCTGACAGCCTTAGTAGTGTTAGGCCACCGCTCTGAGAATTATGACTTAGTCAGTGGTCTGCTTAGCCGAAGCTCCCTCCTTTCGTCGCAGGTTATACCCTTCTCTGGATGGCACAGTGGGATCAGGAAATTTTGCTAACTCAAGTGTCTCTGTATCAGGATAACAGTTCAGAGATGGTCGGTCTTTGTTCAGGAGCTCTTCCTGGGTAGCCACGTCTTCGGTCGTCGTCAGAGTCGAGGTGATTTTTTTGCAGTGGTGTGCATGTACCCAATTGCGCTTTCCCTCCACTCGAAGAGCTGTTCGGGTGGTGATCAAGACTTGCCAGGGGCCCGTCCACCGGGGTTCCAGACTCTTCGCACGCTGGAAGTTTCGAATCAATACGAAATCCCCTGGTTGGATGGCATGTCTGGGACCCCTGGAAGCATCGGGAATGGCATGCAGCACCTGTTGGTGGATAACAGACAATGTCTTAGTCAATTTGTACAAGTAATCAGACATTAGGACGTCCGGGACGTCGTGAATAGAGGTCGGTTTTGGTGCAGACCAGATGCTCATGGGCCGGCCGAAAACGACCTCCTAAGGTGTCAAGTGGTGTTTGGTGGGGGTGGAACGCATTGAGAGCAATGCCAGTGGGAGAGCGTCCGGCCATTTCAGTCCTGTGGTAGCCACTATTTTAGCTAACTTGAGTTTCAAGGTGGCGTTATGTCGTTCAACTAGTCCAGCAGATTGGGCGTGGAAGACTGCGTGGAACTTTTGTTTTACACCCAACCCCTTCAAGATGAGTTGGATGACTTCGGCTATGAAGTGGGGGCCATTGTCGCTCCACAAAATTCGACAAAGGCCGTAACGAGGGAAGAATTCCTTTAGTAGTACTTTTGCAGTGGCAATGGCAGTGTTGTCACGGGTTGGATAGGCTTCCACCCACTTGCTAAATGCGCACACTACAACAAGTACATACTTCAGGCCTTGGCATCTTTCTAGCTGGATATAGTCCATCTGCAGGACTTCAAACGGATGATTGGGAACCGCAAACCCTCCCCGGGGTACTATAGTTCCTTTCCCAGGGTTGTGTTGCAGGCATATCAGACATTGTTGAACCAGACGTCTGGCGGAGTCTGCGATCTTGTCATTGTGCCAAACTTTGGAGACAAGTTCGGTCATGGGGGCTGGTCCTATGTGAGCAGGGGAGTGTGCCATGGTCAGTATGGGGATGAGGTATGAATCGGGTAGCAACCACTTGTTCGTGTCTTTTGTCCGCCAGCAGCCTTCATCGTCTTTCAGTCCCGTCCGTGCCCATTCAGTCAATTCGTGTTGTGAGCTGGCCATTTGGATGTCCCTAATAGTTTCCCTAGCGTCCGTCCATTTCTCTGCTTGTGACCTGGTCACGTACATGCGTGTCGACGTCCTATTCTCAGCTGTGGCTCGGGCAGTGATGTCGGCCAGGGCATTCCCCTGTCCAATGATGTCTGTCCCCTTTTGGTGTGCTTGGCATTTTATGACTGCAAGTTGTTTGGGAAGGAGGACTGCCTCAATTAAGGCGGAGACTAGATCTCCGTGTAAGATGGGGGTGCCGTGTGAGGTCAGGAATCCTCTCTCCTTCCAAAGGAGCCCAAAATGGTGAACCACCCCGAAGGCGTACTGGCTGTCGGTGTAAATGTTTGCCGTGGTTCCTGCTGCCAGGATACATGCTCGTGTGAGGGCAATCAGTTATGCTGCCTGTGCAGATCGTTGTGTGATGCGGGCTGTCTCTACTACAGTCCGGGCTGTGGTAACTGCGTAAGCAGCTGAGGTGGTGCCATCGGGGAGTTTGATGCAAGAACCGTCCACCCATAGCTCTCCGTCAGGGTCAGGGAAAGCTGTGTCTCTGAGGTCGACCCTACCCCTAGTCTGTTCGTCCGTGAGGGTCACGCAGTCATGTACAGGGGAAACATTGGGATCGTTCTCTGGTAGGGGTAACAAAGTCGCTGGGTTCAGTGTGGTGCATCTTTTCAGGGTGATGTGGGGTGCAAGCAGAGTCAATTCGTATCCAGTCAGTCGTGCGCTCGTCAGGTGTTGCGTCTTAGTCTGGTTCAGGAGGGTGTCAACCGCATGGGGTACTAACACCGTGAAGGAGTTTGAGAGTACGATCCCCTCACTTTGTCGGATAGAGATAGCAGCGGCAGCTACAGCTCGAAGGCAGGCAGGCAAAGCTCTGGCTACAGGATCAAGAGCGGCAGAGAAGTAAGCACATGGGCGTTGTTTTGGGCCAATGGACTGGGTCAAGACAGACAAAGCACATCCCTCCCTTTCGTGAGTGTAGAGGGAGAAGGGCTTCATGTAGTCGGGGGTTCCTAGGACAGGGGCTGAGCATAGGGCATCTCTTAGTTCTATGAAGGAGGATTGGCATTCAGGGGTCCGAGGGAGTGGGAAGGGGACATTTTTAGCCAGCAGAGAAAGCAGTGGCTTCACAATGAGGCTGAAATTTGGCAACCACTGTCGGCAGAAGGAAGTGAGGCCTAGCAGGGAGCGGACCTGTTTCTGGGTCTTAGGGACAGGGGTCTCTAGAATGGTCTGGATTCGGTCGGGAGTAAGTTTCCTTCCGTCTTTTGACAAGAGGTGGCCTAGATAAGTGACCTGGGGTTGGCAGAATTGCAACTTCTTCTTGGAGACCTTGTGGCCATTTTCCGCAAGGAAGTGCAGGAGTTGGATGGTGGCTGTGACTGCAAGTGGAGTGGTATCGGCCGCCAAAAGGATGTCATCGATGTACTGTATCAATACCACTCCATCTGGTAACTGGACTGCGTCCAGTTGTCTCTTGAGGGCCTGACTGTAGATGCTGGGGCTTTCAGTGTAGCCTTGGGGTGCTCGACAGAATCTATATGAGCGGGCTTTTAGGGTGAAGCCAAAGAGGTATCGGCTGTCTGGGTGGATGGGGATAGAGAAGAAGGCGTTCTTTAGGTCAATGACAGTGAAGGTGGTGGCAGTGGAAGGAATCAGGGTCAGAATAGTGGTGATGTCTGAGACTACGGGGTACTGAGGAACAACTACTTTGTTGACCTCTCGTAGGTCGATGATGAAGCGGTACGCTTTCTCATCTCCCTCTCCTTGCTTCTTTATTATGGGTAGGATAGGGCTGTTGCAAACATTGCTAACTACTTCTTCTACCAGTCCTGCATCTATCAGGGACTGAATAATCTTTACCAATGCCTTCTCGCCCTCGGGCGATATCCGATATTGTGGAAGTTTTGGGAGTATTGCGTCCTGTCGAACAGTTATGTGCACTGGGTCGATCATCATGCGTCCTACGTCCCAGTCAGTTTTGGCCCACAGGTACGGAGGCAGAGTGTCAAGTAGGGACGAGTCAGCGTCAGTGATGGAGAACATGCGTCGGGAAGGACAAAGTCTGAGCAGAGCCGGGTTGTCGTACAGGAAGACCCGAACTCCATCTTGCGAACACCTAATAGTGGCTCGGAAATGCTTTAGCAAGTCAAGTCCCATAATGGCGTCAGGGGTATTTGAAGAAAGCAAAAACGTCGTGTCAGTCATGTTATTCTCTAAGTCAAAGGAGATCGGTGATGACAAGGGGTTAGTGGAGGGCGTCCCATCGAAACCTATCGATGTTACAAGTGAGCCAGACAAGGGTGCCCTTGGAATCAGTCGTTTAGATAACGCACTACGTGTTGCGCCAGTGTCTACCAGAAATGGAGACTTCGTGCCCAAGACCTTAGTGGTGACATAAGGACCTTGCTGGTCAACATAGAGCTCGACTGGATCCCTCCCTTGCCCTAGGCAGTCCTATGCGAAGTCGTGGGTGTCGTCACAGTCAGACTGTTGGTACTGGTTCTGTCGGGGACGGTCAAATGTGTTCGGTCTGCCTGATCTGTCGTTATTTGCATCATTCGTGGACCCTCGTCCCTGTCCTCTATTTCTCGGTCCACCCGCTACGTCTTTGGGGTCCCTATTCTTATTCATCTCCAACAGAACCGGACACTGGGATTTCCAATGGCCGAATCCCTTGCAGAATGCACACTGGTCTTCGCTAATATCTTTACGTCCAACATAGGGTGCGGGGGAACGGTCTTTAGGGGGTGGATTCCTAGGGGCATTCGTCTGGTAATTTCCCTTGTACTGCTCTCGTCCTATAGTCACCCCTTGCAACTGTGCAATCATCACCCTCTCCTTCAAATCCTGTTTCTTTTTCTCAGTCGTCCTATCATTTTTGTTTTTCTGATGTTCATAATATTGGGCCATCTGAAGGATAGCCATGGGCTTGGAGGCTGCCCAACTACTCTCGCTGGCCTGCAGTTTCTGAGAGACCTCCTGCGACAAACCCTTGACATAATTCTGGACAAACAGATGGTGTCCGGTTGCAGTGGTCATGTCCTGACCACTGTAATCAGAGAACACCGTTTCAAACCGGGAGAAGTATTCTGATACGTCTTCCTGGGGTTTCTGGTGACAGGCCGTCACTATCGACCAGTCTACTTTCTTTTCTGGGATCAGGGTTTTTAGTTTCTGCACGATTTTGTCTGGGAGTTCTAGAATGGATTTCAAAGGCTTCTGTCCAGGCTCTCGTTGTCTGTCTATGCCAACGAGTTGTGACCAGGTATGTCCAAATAGCTCAAGGTGGTCGACTTTCCGGATTTGCTTCCACACATCAGCTGGCAGACATAACCCGAAAAACAAATCGATGTCAGCTAGGGTCATAATCATTGAACCTAGGGCTGTACCTAGTTTGGTATAGAAGGCAGTGGGGTTTTTACGTAAATCGGGCAGAGATTTTCGGAACGTCCGAATATCTTGCCGATCCCATGGTTGGTAGACCCAGTTATACACTACCCTCCCTCTTGCATCTTGGTGGTTGACATCATCGTGTGTTCCCTGACCTCGTGGGGGGACCCAGTAGGGGGCAGCCTCTCTTATTGGCATCATGGTGCTAGCTTGCTCTATTCGTGGTTCGGTCGCTACAGGTGTCGTAGGTTTAGCTTCCAACCCTTGTTCAGTGAGGTGGCGGAAAACCTCAAGCGTACGCACAAGGAGGTCCATCACGTCACACTCGCCCTCATCCCCGATATCGACCTTTCTATACAGAGCTGTTAGGCTCTCGGGACCTTTGTCTCGGTATCGGTCCTCATACACATTTAGGGCATGATAACATAATCGTACAACAAAGTGCTGTCTATGGCTCCCAGCATATGAGTTGAACATATCCATGATGTGTTCCTCACTCTCCTTTCGTTCTACTAGTGTCCTTACTACCTTGTCAATCCCTGCTCGCTCATCTTTGCTTAACCTGTTCGTTCTCGTGGAATCTGACTTTCGGGCCTCAGGGTCATCTAACATCGCTGCTTGTGCTGTATCCAGTACAAGGGGTTCGGTCGGCGCGGAGGCCATGGGGACCGAGGCCCTGGTACTACTCTCGCCTGTGCTTGGAGGCAGCGGGTGCTGCGCTAAAGTTTGAGAAGGGGCATATGGAGGGGACATGTAGATGATCGGGGGACCTAATAAAAGATCATCGTTGGCTCGCTGCTTTGAGGGTAATTCAGGGTAGAGCGTAGAGGGTGTTCTAACAGGACACTGACTCGATGTTTCAGATTCTTGCTTCCGTTTGGCTTCCTCTCTCTCCTTTATCTCTTCTTCTAATTTTCTAGCAGCTAGGTGAGCTGCTTTCCGTAGCTCTTTCTCTAATCTAATCTCGTTTCTCTTTTTACGTTGTTCTGTTTCTTTACGCCACATGCCGAGACTATCAAGCATAGTGGGCGTTGTCTTATTGTTACAAAGGGCTGTTTCTAGCGCGCTTATTTTATCTTCATCGAAGGATCCTATCAGTGGCCACTGACTTTTCTGATCCTTTTTGTATATTTATGCCATAGTTTGCTATAGGCTATGGCGATTAATCCATGCTTAATGAACATGTCCTTATTAGGGGTGCCTTCCAGTGGAGCTGGATGGTTCATCTCTAATAAGCGGTCCCGGCTGAACCAACTACCAATCAGTGGGGAGAAGATAGGCATGACAGATTACAACGGGGGACAAAGGTCCGCACTACCTATCCTTTCACTACTTGCAAAGACTAGACAGAATATTTCTATTCTTCGTTATTTGCAAGCAGAGAATATCTCAAAGAACCAATATCGAACAGTCAATGTTCGGACAATCAAACAATCAGTGGGGGAGAAAAATAGGTACGACGGGTTACAACGGGGGACAAAAGTCTGCATTACCTACCCTTCACTACCTGCAAAGGAAGAGAGAATCTTTCTATTCTTCTCCGTTTGCAGACAGATAATCTCCAAAAAGAACCAACAATTCGAAGAGTAATACTAGTATTTTCCAAACAATCAAACAATCATTTCGCAATTTTTCGTGTTACACGACCTTACCCGGACCGCATGGACAGTTTCTTGTCTTCCGAATCCAGCGCCCGATCGTACTCTATTCTCCGTGACTGTCGCAGCACTCCTGGTGGTTCCCAGTCAGGACCGTAGATCACTCGAGAGAGGTCTGTTCGGAACCGGTGAAGTTCAGATGATCGGCTGTCAAACGAGGGTCTATCGGACAGGAGCTCTCCCGATCGTTGCAGTCGTTCAGTCTGTCGTCAGGACCTCTCCCACTGGATCCACGTGACACTGATGGGCCCCACGTTTGGGACGCCAATTGTGGAAAAAGGTAGGGCCGATGTTGATCGAGAACCTTTTTCAGTATTGCCCGGCGCTAACCGCCTCTCATACCACTTGAATCTTTCAAACAAAGAGGCAGGCGCTGGAGACTGGAAGGCAGGAAACAGAAGTTTTTTTATTCCGACGGAGCAGAACACGTCAACTCAGACAACAGGGTATCTTCTCGAGGTGCTCTAACCGCATCTCTGAGGCCTGGCCTCTTAAAACACAAGTTTATTGCTTTATTGCATGAAACACATCTCTGTCAACACTTTGATGTATGGAAAGATATCCTCGGAATCCCCGCTTCAAGCCCGTTCCCACACACATTTACAGTAGAAGTCCCCACCCCGGTCACAACAGGTGACGATTGTCGCGCAGCTGGGCATTCCGCCGATTCCCGGAATGCATGGGGATGATCGGATCTCATGGGGTGGGGGCATTGATCAGTTGTGGATCCTTTGATGGGGGAAGCTTCCTACTGTATGGGGGGCAATAAATAGTATCCGCAGGGCCAGGTGGCGGCCTGGGAGTGAGCAGGACAATCGGGCACAGAGGAAAAGGGGGTTTATCAAAGGATACAGGATCATGAAAGGAATAGAGGGAGGTGTTGAGCTGGGAACAGGATGGGGTTCCGAGGCAGAGTTGCGCTGAAGAGGGGTTTATGGCCCAAGCATGTGAGAGCGGGGGCTGTCAGCACGCGGGGGATGCCTGCGAGGTTAGGAGAGAGAGAGAGAGACGCGCTGGCTATCGGCAGTGGGCAGAGAGGCCATGGCATTCAAAATGGCTGCCACTTACGCGCACGAATGGGCCTAAAAAGGGACAAGATGGCGCCAATAATGTTGATGTCGCAAACTAGATTTTAACAGCTAGGCATTCTCATGTTAAAAGCCACATGGCACTGAAGCAGTAACATTTACAACTTTCCACTTCGTCACTCTATGACTTAACTGTGTCAAAATCCCTATGACTTCTCAAACCAGCCGCTAGGGTTGACACAGGGCTTTTAACATGTGACTCGCCTCTGTCTTCTGACTTATTGCTGGAGTTGCATCAGTCTTACATTCAACTCACTTTAGCGCCAGAAGATGCGTCAGAATTTCTGATGGATCCATGAATCCCTGCGTCATGGAGCACTGTACTGTAAATACAGTGCATCCATGGCATCTTTAGGGCCTTTGCGGCACACACAAGAAATCTGGCACATCAATGCCGATGTGTCAGTACTTGTAAATATGCGCTACAGTGTTTAGTCACTTAGATAGCCCTGGAGCTAAGTTTTTAGTGTTTAATTATGAAGATTGGGAAGTGGTCACCTAACTGTAGTTGTTATTAATCAGTACATGAATGATACATAGTTTGATTTTTGTATGGCATTAAATACCCTTTCTGTATTCCAGATTTGTCTTCCCAAGCGTTTGCAGTGTAGACCAGCAAAATAATTGGAAAAGCTCTCTAGCCTTAAATATTAAACACTGATTCACAAACTCCACTTTGTTGTGCGTTTTGTGGTACAATAAAGTGTAAGTTTTGCTTATACTTATTTGAGCTGAGTATTCACCCCTAACTGTGTCTGGAGTCTCTGTGCATGTACCTATAGATTTTGGAAGTAATTGAGGGAGGGACACGGGAGCGATTTGGAAAAGGCGCAGACTTCCTACTAAAGGGGATGGGAATACAGAAAGTAGTAAATTTACCACAAAGTGTATACTTACCTTTGTGAATCAGACCTGCAGATTATGCGCCCACATCTGAATATAGATGACAAAGCCACCAAACCCAGCATAGGAGCAGACAATGCCATCAAAAAGTAATCACAGGTTGAATCAAACTATAGTGTGTGGTTGTAACCTTAGAACCATGCGAAAAGCCCTCGGATTGCCGAGAGCACTATCCGCCCAGTCCATCGACACAATGCGAGTAGACAAATGCCAACAACATACGTCTAAAGTGGCAGAAAGGAGGAACTTCACAGGAGAGTTCAATCAAACTTCGAGCATCCATATGAAAAGGATTGTTTATTCTTTCACACTTTAAGGGGCTCATCAGCTGTCTCTGTAACTGCTAAGCACTTGCTAGAGTCAAACACCCCTTTCAGCTTCTATGGCTTTGTTTCTGAGGGCAAAGATACTGATATTTTGCCATACTGACGTCAAGGAGTAGTTGACTTACTTTGCTTTTACCCATGATTGCAAGTTTCTATGTGCCCTTCAAATGTCGTTGGTGGGATAGAGCTGTTGTACCCCCTGGTATTGGACTGGTGCTCTTCACCTGGTCAGCCCTGTTCGGCCCTTCCTGATTTATATTCAAAAGATTGTTGCCCAGTGCATAATTATTTTAGCACATTCATTTCAAGCACATGATGAGAAGGGTGACTGGCTGCTCTCTGTAATGGAAATGGATAAAAAGGGTTTGCTTTACTCAGCTGCACATTACTTGTAAAAACCAGCAGTATGGATTCTAGAACATCCATTGGTTTGTTGATGTTTGGTTGGATGTTGAAACCTAAAGTGACGTCATGTACTGGTTTCTAGACTCTTTTGAGCAGAACCAACAAAAACAAGCTGTTGTACTGTTTGCAGTTTGAATAAATGTGTGTGGTTTATTTTTAACATAAATGAACTGTGAAAAGTTATGTCTGCCAACAGACACGTCGAACCTTCTGGACTGTGAGCTTCGTCACAAAAACACAACACCAATCTTGCAGAGCTGTATCAACATATATGTTCTCACGTTTTTTACTTGCTTGACTCTTTCCACTGTTGATGCAAAGGAATTATGACGCATCTTCGACCTGCTGCCACAGGACGTACTTCTTTTTTTTTCTTTCTTCCAGCTAGACGTTTCCAGATCCATTACGGTTCGAACCCTTGTGCAAGGGCGGTGAGTAAAACGCCAGACTCCTCATTCACCCAGTATGTCATAGTGTTCCCAAGAGGGACTCAGGTTTCCTACAAGCGATGGAGCAGGAGAGCGAGTTGTAATTAGAGGTAGGGGCAGTCATCCAAGTCCGCCCTCATTTTGGCCTGCACGCCGCTAGTGGTTGCTTGACTTTTCCTGCAGGGTACCAGGGTACAAGGATTGCTTTGCCATGTGCTGTATAAGTTCCCTAGGATTGTTACGCAGCCACAAACTTACTGTGTGTTTACCTACTGTGGAAGGGCATCTAACAGACATAACAGCTAAGGCGGGGGACACTTGCACACCAGGTGTCAATTTAGAGCAGAATCAATCTCAGCTGTTCATGTTGACCAACAGCAGCACATCCATCAGCGGGCGCCATGGGTCTTGAGCGCAGTGAGCGGAACCTGGACGGACGTAGGCGTCGCGGCAACAGCTGACGGTAGATAGCTCGTATGCATACTCTTCTATGACTTTCCCAAGCAGTTGCAGTAATTTCAGAATTGAATTACCTGCTGGTTAAGTCATTGAAGGAAAGAGCCCTATTGCAGCTGGAAGGCAACAGCGGTGTATACTACCTGCTGTATAACAGGACTTTTCCATCATGCTTTGTTTTCAATGGAGCTCCCAACATTCCAATGTTCTAATAAACATTTGATCATGCTGTTTAGCTGAAACAAATGTGGGGCTCATTGAAAGAGCTTGAGCCTGTTTGCCATGTTGACTATGAAATTCTCAGTTTTAAGTTTGCAGGTTATTTTCCATTTCAATTTATTGGGAAGGATTCAAAATCAGATTTTGGTTGCTTGCTTTGCTATAAAACATTAAATGGTTGTGCAATGACAGGACTACCTATTGTGTTTCCATAGATGTAAATTTGGTCCATTTGCTGCTAAATACTCTGAATGTAAAATTAGCCCTCCTTAAAAATCTTAAGCCAGAAGATTGAATGCTCATCACACCTATAGTGCTTGACAATTTGTTGGTTGGAATTAGCATGATATTATTTATTTTTCTCAATAGTTTTATATAGCTTTAACTTGATCCTGAATGTATCAGAGCGCTTTACATGAGCACCAGTTGAGTTACACAAGGTCACATAGGCACGGGGATATTAAGTGATTTGGCCAGAATCACAGGAGGTTGAGCGTCATTGCCGAGCCTCTAACCCGGTTCCCCAGATTAGAGATCGACCCCCCTAGCCGTTAGGCTACATCCTCTCCCCAACATTATAACTACAACAACAACACCTATCCTGACATTAGTTGCTTGTAATATTGGTCATACTTTGGACCCCTGTTGCAAGACCAACTTCCAACATGCCCAGGGCAGTGCAGTCGAATATCCAGGAGGGCTAAGAACACAATAGCTGTAGCACACATCCCGGGCCTGCCCTACTCACCGTAGTACAACATCCCCAACTTGAGATAAGATTTCAAAGCAAACCAATCCAGAGTTTTCCTGTTTTTTGTTCCTGATGCTGAGGTGTATACTCTATTTGTGGCCAAGCATAACTCTGCTCCACCACAGACCTGGATGGTTAGCCTTCCCCTCTCATTGACCTCTTATGATTGCAAAATGCGGCACCCCAAAAACCATCATGGATTCCACAAAATTCTTGTTACCCTGAGGGGTAGATGAACGCCATCCCTATAAAAAAAGGGTCAACCATTAGGCACTGTCTTCAGTAAAGCTGTGTTCAGAAGCCGCATTAAGCAACTGTTTGTGCGTCCCACTGATTCATTACATCTCCTTGAGGGATGACCAACTGACCAAACCTCTACACCCCTTGTGGAATAGATAATATGGGACTAGCCAACGATAGTCCCTGGGAACCTCTTTGATATTCAACATATCTCCACCTTTAAGTTTTCAAAGAGGCCTTTTCTCTCCTAAAATGGCAAGTCATTAGCACCAATGTGAAGAATGATGAGTGAAGGCTGCAGCGGCCCCCTGTTCGCAACCTCCTCGACCAGTTGCGCAAAGCCATCTAGACAAAAACCCCATCTGCCACTCCATAGAAATTGTAGGGCTGTCTCAGCTGCCTGCCAGCGGAATCAGCCTTGCTTAAACTCTACTCGCGTTCTTCACACGGAGTGCCCAAAAATCTATACTGTAGCTGTGTGACCTAATGCAAAGAGACAAGAGGAAGTATTGGCTGACCTTCTGGTAAGCATTCAGAAACACAACAAGCTGCTAAAAACCATTTTTCCTGAAGAGCCCAGATGACCAGTTACAACTGGACCCGCCCTGGACCATGCAGGTGGCTTCTGCTGGAGTGAGTCTTGATCTTGAACTCCAAGGGCTGTTGGTGATACCATTGGCTTTGTCAATCTGTACTTCTCCCATCAGTCAGTCCCAGCGAGCCAAGTCATACCTTAGACCACGTTTAGGCACACATAAGGGCTTATTTATGAGCCCTTGCGTCACTTTTGTGCCACCGGTGCGTCACTTTTTGTGACTCACCAGCAGGGTAAAAAATGCGCCATGTTGTGCCATATTTACAAAGTGAAGCAAACACAAGGAGATGTATCACTTTGTAAACCCCTGCACCACATTATACCTGCGCCAGGTATAATGTATGCAGAGTGGGCGTTTTGACGCAAGCAAGCCTCGTAGAAGTGACGCAGTGAAATCTATGAGATTTGCGTCAATATCTTACGCCTGCCTCAGTCGTGCCCATGTGAAATGACCCATTGATGGAGTTGTGTCACTTTCGTGACACACTCCAGCAATGCGTCATTTTTACACCTACAAATAAATCAGAAATACTGATGTATCTGTAACTCCTTGCGACATGTTGCGTCATACTGTAATATAACGCATCCAGCATGTCGCAAGGAGGGCGAAATGAAAAGTGACGCATCGCTGTTTTCCCGCAGCGATTTGTCACCTTTCATAAATGAGGCCCATAGTGTTTATAGCAGCTGCATTTCCATCTCCCTCTTCTTTGAACAGTCTCAGCACTCCTGCTACTGATGTTGTGGCACCTATCCTGAAAGAATGTTAGATGTATTCTCTACTGTCTATTAACCACCATCTGATGGCTGGGTAGGAGCATTTCTGCATTTTCTGGCTGAGGGAATAATAGATAAGGTAAGAGAGATACCTGTGTTGTCAACCAACAGAGAGATGGGAGCAGTGCAAGGTTGCATATGCAAACATTCGGTCAGTGTGGTGGCTGGACATGTAGGGACACCACCATAATCATTTGGTCTCCGTTTCCTGAATGATTGGTCTTAGAGCATAGTAACATGACCACCAAGTCTCCCTCGAGCCAGGAAATGTGGCTGAGTAACAGCCCATCATGAAAATCTTGTTTGGATCCTGCCACCAGTTCAGCGACCCTGAAATGCCCCATAAAATGCAATAGTAAAGGCTGCTGAAAACAGCAATGTCCCCTAACTCAGTGTGTAGAACATTCAGGATCTTATTTTGTCAATATGTATGGGGCATTTCTTGTCCGGGGCTGCCTTCTGCAATCTTTTCAAGTCATTTAAAGCTTTCTTGACTGAGGAATGGGAATTGTCACAAGCTGCACTTAGCATAGAGAAAAAGACCAATGCAGACATATGAAGAATGCTGTTGAGAGTCCTTTGGCCAGCATATGTTTGATAAAATCTAGTCAGCTTCTTAAGGAGAATTGCTGCACTTGTGTATGACATACTCTATGCTAGATAACATTCAAAAGCCCTCTCTTAAGCCCCTTTAGTCTTAAGTGCAAGACTGGCCACAATCAGGTTTGATAGGTCTGGGCTCCAAACATTCCATAGTAGTCCCAGGAAGTGAGTGGTTTGCACCTCTTCCCCTGTATGAAAATGCCGGAAGTCCTGCACCTTGAGACAAGACAATGCATCAGATGTGTTACTCAAAATCCAGATAAGGAGTTATTCTTCAACAAAATATTATTCTTTAAGCAGACTAGAACCATTTTTTTCAACGAACCAAGGGCTTTTTACATTTTGCTTGTTGAAAGTTAATAAACTCGACAACTGACATGCTGTCTGACAAAAAGGTGACTGTTGGACAGGCCTCTTGAAGGGCTCGCTCCCTCCCCGCATGACAGAGCCTGGACACCGGCTCTCCCGGTGCCACCAGAAGAACAACCCCGACGACCCACAGAAGCAACCCGCAACCCGTCCCCTATGGGACGCCTGCTCCCGGACATCTCTGTATCCCTGGCCCGGGCCACCGCCAGCACCATTGCCCGGCCCAGCAGCCATCTTGGACACTGCGCCACGAGGCCGCGTGGCCTCAGCTCGACCCTAACCCTGGGCCTGGCCAGGCCCCGACATCCCGGCACCACCATCCACCCAGGAGGTGAACGGACCACTTGGCAGGTCAATGGGAGAGAGGAGTGTCGATGGTTCTCCCCCGCCAGGTGCCGATCGCCCCCAGCCTCCCCGGGCGCTGGCTCCACCCCCCTGCTGGGTGTCTGGACTCCCTCATCCCGGACCTCCCGACCTCCAAGAGCGAGGGTCCGGACATCAAAGGAGGCCAGACCTATAACTGGGGCAGCTCCAGAGCAGGAAGGCAGTTGTATCCTGGAGTCGAGAGACACCTAGAAGAACTCATCCTTGACGGACTGCTGGCGCTGCCCCAGCCCTGCCTTGTGAACCATCGTCCTGCCTACTGGCGCTGCCGCGGCATTCTGCAACCTTCCTCGTCGTCGGGACCTGCTGGCGCTGCCGCGGCCCTCTGCAACCTACATCGTCTTCGGGACCTGCTGGCGCGGCCCTCTGCAACCTACATCGTCCTCGGGACCTGCTGGCGCTGCCGCGGCCCTTTGCAACCTACATCATCGTCGGGACCTGCTGGCGCTGCCGCGGCCCTCCTCAAGTGAGACTTGCCATCCGAGCCTGCTGGCACTGCCGCGGCCCGACCTTCCAGAACTCCGAGCTCGAGGATTGTGAGCTATCCAGCAGACCACCTCAAATACCAGAAAGGTATCAAGACTGTCCCGCTACCCCCTTTCCCTTCCAGAGACTAGAATTGAGAGGACCCTCGTGTCCCGATCTCCCTGTACCGTGATATTTTGCTTCGAGAACTGCATATAAAAAGCCTTAACCTTATCCCTGTGTGGTGTCCATCTGTGGGGGGGAAGTTACTTGTCTGTACGATCGCTGGAGACGGCCCTCACCGGAGGCCTCTCCCCTTGTCCTCGGCCGACCCTCCAGGTCCCCGTCTAACAGTGACCGATTGGCCAGGGAAGTGATCCGCCCAGATATTTAAGGCAACTACTATGGTAAACAGTTCTAAAAAAGTGACATTCTTTATCAAATGGGAAAATAAACCTTCGATCAAGACTGACCACATCATTGGAGCCTAATATGGCATCAAATCTATCTCTACCCACAGCTTCAGTAAAAAGCCCAAAATCTTGACCAGACAGCGGGGCTCAAGACACACCATTGGCTCACTGAAATTTTCAAGGAATGACAACCAAATCCTCCCATGTTTCAGGCCAGTGGATGGGCAAGTTCTGTGGTGTTTCTCCCCTGACATGGCGTGTGCTGTGGATCGTAAGAAGGGACTACCCAGTGGGATGATCCACAAGGCAAATTTAAGTTGGCTTATTAAGGCCACTAAATTAACCTGAACTCAATTGGGTACATGTGTATGCGTTTAACCATGGGTTCATAGTCAGTAAGGACACATGCAACAGGGCTTTACCACGTGGGGGTTCTTTGGGTTCAGGGCTGACTACCTTTTTCTCTAAGTTTCTTAAAACATTTGAACTCTGAGTGACCTCCTGTTGAACAGACTGAACTGTTATGATTGAACTTACACGTCCCCTGTGGTCTGTCTATGTTGTTTTGTTAAAGGCCCAACATGCCCCCCATTCACCAGCTGAAAGTTGCATCTGTCCCATACCCTCACTTTTCTTCAGCACTCATGAATTAATGACCGTCTAGTCTCAGAACTTACTCGTATTGGTTGCTTTCTTCACCTTGAAGGCTTTATCATAGTCTTTCCAACACGTTCCTCCAAAAGTTTGTACGCCCCCACTATTTGATAAAAGATACCTTTTTGAACCCAATTCTGGAGATTTTTTTCGGAGTAAAGGCTGGTAGATGGCAAAAATCTTGCCCCAGTTGATCAGGGTTTCCTCCATCTTGGCCTTTTGTTAAGTTTGGGTTCTTTGGGGACCTCTAAAACTTGCTTGACTACACTGAGTTCCAAAAGATCTGCACATGCACCTTTCTTAATCTTGACCTTAATTTCTTCAGACAAATGTAAACCTAGCTGGTCCTATGGGGCCAACACCTGTTCATGCCCATTAATCATAATGACTACTTCCTCCCTTTTTCTTCTTTTTGAACAATCCCCGTGTTGGACACCAGGTGGGCAGTGGTTGCCACCATGTGTGTAGTAGTAGGGGCTTGAACCCTGGGTAATGCTTGGGGCTGCGGTGAGCTGCCAGCTGCCACAGCACTGTTGGGAACACTTTTTGGGGGACGTCTCTATTAGATTATTCACAGCTGCTATTTCGTTTTCCACACTCCCCTGTAATGCTGTTCTCCCCATCTAGAAAGCCATGGCAACACATAGGCTACACTGGTCACTAGGACACTGCTGAGAACTTCACCTGCCCCCTGGTGTGTAGTGCCTATCTCACCTGGGTAGACTGGTTATAGCCTAGCGTAGAGGCCTGCGCTTCCATTGTGTGTAATCCTGTGGCCTTCGTCCCCTTTCCCCCATATGCTCCCTACTTGCCCACTTAGGAAGATGGGGAAACTCCACCTCTGGTAGGACACCCTTTTGTCTGGGAAGTTCCTCTGAACCTCTACTATTATAAGATGTGGGTTCTGGGCTAATTACTGCTTCTGGGCAAGGTTCCACTTGAGTTGGGAGGACCTGTGAAGGGTGAAGTAGAGTTACCACTGCCTCAACAGAGCCCAGGAGTCCCATCACCACAGCCATGTCTAAATCACGTTCTCCTCATTTCCTTTTCATTTGTTTTCAGGGTACTCAGCTAGTCTTAAATAATTCCAGCAACAAGCAATGTGCAACATTGATTCAATCCAACCCCACCAACATTGTAATAAATTGCTCCCAATAGCAACAGTCTAATAAATTGCCTCAACGGTGAAATGAATTGCATGAGATCAGTATTTGAATAATACATATTATAAATGTCAATTAGAGAGCAACACGGTTTAAACAACTCCCTCTATATTAATCAATTGTTTGGTTAGCCTCCTGTCCCCACCAGTGCTTAATTTGTAAAAGAATGAGAGTGGAGCCCAAATCTCTGCTGAGAAGCACGTGCACGGTGCTACTAAATGTTGACGCGCTAGGTGGTCTTCAATGCAACTCATTCCTCTTTAATCTACTATCAGATACTGTGTTCCCCGTTATCTCGCCTCTGTCCGTTCTTGCTCTCTCCCTTTGTGACCTTTTTTCCATCTTTCTCTTCCTCCTTCTTTGCCCTTTGTGTGTTTTCCCTCTTTTGCTCTGGGTAAACGTCTGATGAGGAATAATAAATGCCGGTCTCCATAAATTAGTGTTGGTGGCCCCATTGGCAACCACCAGCTCAAATTAAGCACTGGCCCGCACATACATTTGCACCCACTATTGTAACAAGTATTTGACAAACATAGAAAGCCAGTTTACTCAATACTAAATTCCTGCAGTAAAGCCGGCTATGGCTCCTCTCATTGCCGCGCCACAACCAATCACAAACAGAAAGGCAGAGCCAGCCCCGCTGCAGCAGTTAAAAAGGGCAATTCAATGCAAATAGTTCTGCAACGCTGCCACTGCCACTGCTTTTCCCAGGACAAAAAAACATCACTGTAATCAGGTAAACACGGTCTCCTCTTCACTCCTGCGGCTGCTACCCAGCGTAGCCTTGGCTGACCTCAAGCCTTACAGCTGGTCCCGTCAATCCTTGGCGACAGCGCTGGACCAGACCTTTGCAGCAAAAATAGCCTCACTTATTTATTTATTTATTTATTTATTTATTGAACTTGTATTGCGCACAGCTACCCGCAGTGGGTTTCCCGGCGCCAGGGACAGACTAGAGAAGAAAACAAGCAACTGCAAAGAGGGAAGACACAAGACCGAAGAATTTAAAACAGAAGAGTTTTCAGTTTTTTGCGGAAAGCAAGAAGGCTAGTTTCTGGTTTTAGCGCCAACGGGAGAGCATTCCACATCTTGGGTCCTAGATATGCAAATGAACGGCCTCCCATTTTTGCCAGTCGGATTCTAGGAATCACAAGTTTGCCACTGTTGGATGACCTCAGAAGGCGGCTAGGCTGATGTGGCTGAGCAAGGTTATGCAAGTAGATAGGAGCAGAACCTTGACGAATCTTAAATAGGAGGCACAAAGTTTTGAAGGCAACACGATCCGAAATTTTTAACCAGTGAAGGTCGCGTAGAGCTTGCATTGCAGACGTTCTCCGTGGAACATTGCACAGCAGGCGAGCAGCTGAGTTCTGTACAACCTGGAGTTTATTGATTGTGGCTTTATCTGCTCCTAGATAAAGCACATTGCCGTAGTCGATACGAGACATCACAAGGGCCTGTACGACAGTTCTACGAGTGGACTCAGGCAACATCCATATGATCTTCTGCAACCAACGAAGAGTGTTAAAACAGATTGTAGCGACCTTAGTTGCCTGCTGCCTCATCGAGAGTTTGTCGTCGATCAGGACGCTTCAACATGTCCTTTCTCTGCTCGCACACGGCGATTTCCTTGCCACTCTAGATCTCAAGGACGCCTACTTTCATATTCCCATTCACACTTCTCACAGGAAATATCTCAGGTTTGTAGAGGACGGTCAGCATTATCAATTCAAGGTACTCCCATTCGGAGTCACCACAGCACCCAGAGTCTTCACCAAGTGTCTAGTAGTAGCTACTCAGCTAAGAAGGCAGCATATTCATGTCTACCCCTACCTAGACGACTGGCTCATAAAAGCCAAGTCATACAACCAGTATGTACACCACACTCATGCCACAATCCAACTGATGCATGACTTGGGGTTTACCATAAACCACCAAAGTCTCACCTACAACTGTCCCACATACAACAATATCTCGGGGCTACAATAAATACCTCAAAGGCACTTGCATATCCCAGTGCAGCCAGGATAGCAAGCATACAAAGCCTCGTCGCAAAGTTTCAGCCGCGACACTCTTCCAGCCCGAGTGTTCATGCAACTCATAGGGATGATGGCCTCTTGCATATTTATAGTACCTCACGCAGGACTCCAGATGCGTCCCCTACCAGAATGTTTAGCACGTCAATGTAACCAAGCTCGAGGTCAGCTGACCAATCTGGTTTTGGATGATGGTTGCACGCATCACGCTCTGCAGTGGTAGAACACCAAAAACCTTTCCAAAAGGCAACCGTTCATCGAGCCAGTTCCACAGATTGTGCTAACAGCGGACACATCGCTCTCTGGCTGGGGAGCTCATCTTTTCCATCATACCATACAGGGCAGATGGATACCCAAACACAGGTTGCTCCACATCAATCACCTAGAGTTACTAGCCATAGTCCTAGCATTGAAATCGTTCCAGAAACACATTCTGGGCAAAGCTGACCTAGTCCGTACAGACAATATGACAGCAATGTATTACATACAGAAACAAGGTGGGACACACTCCCTGCAACTCTCCAAACTAGCACCAAGCATATGGAGAAGGGCTATTCCTAAAAAAAAAATTCTCCTAGCCCAACACGTTCCAGGAGTCCAGAACAGCATAGCAGATCTGTTAAGTTGTCAAACGCAACAGACTCATGAGTGGGAACTTCATCCGCAAGTTCTTCAACCATTTTTCGAGTTGTGGGGGCAGCCAGAGATAGATCTTTTCGCCACACACAAAAACGTCAAATGCCCAAGCTTCGCAGCCAGTTATCTACACTCATTGTCCAAAGGCAATGCGATATGGATGCATTGGTCAGGCAGATTTGCATACGCTTTTCCGCCTCTCCCACTCATTCCACTGGTAGTGCGCAAACTGCAGCAACACTCACTGACTCTCATCCTAGTTGCTCCAACATGGGCCAGACAACCGTGGTACACCACATTACTAGAGCTATCTGTAGTCCTGCACCAAAAACTTCCTCTCCCTACACCTCCCAACCCAGATCCAAGGAGAGATCAGACACCCAGATCCGGCACAGCTCAACCTAGCATTCTCGCTCCTGAAGTCCTAGAGTTTGGATACCTTAACCTTCCCCCTGACTGCATGAATGTTATCCGAGAAGCTAGATGCCTCACCACTAGAGCTTGCTATGCAGCCAAGTGGAAAAGATGTGTCATATATTGCAACAATAACAACATCAATCCCTTAGATGTGTCCATCCAACACATCATAGGTTACATGTTACATCTCCAAAGGTCTAACCTTGCATACACATCTATTAGGTTACACCTTGCTGCTATAGTAGCCTACTTACAAAACAGACATTTGTCACTATTCAGAGTACCTTCCATCAAAGCCTTTATGGAAGGACTCAAAAGAATAATTCCACCCAGAGTACCACCCTCACCTGTGTGGAACTTAAATATTGTTCTCACAATACTAATGGGTCCTTCATTCAAACCTCTTCACAAAATTGCAATTTCTCACATGGAAAGTCGCTTTCCTAATGGCCATTACTTCCCTTAGAAGAGTCGGTGAGCTACAAGCACTTACTATTCAAGAACCATTTTTATAACTCCTTCATAATAAAGTGGTTCTCAGGACAAATCCAAAATTCCTTCCTAAAGTTATTTCTCCCTTTCATCTCAATCAGTCTGTAGAGTTGCCAATATTTTTCTCACAACCACAAACAGTTGTTCGCTATGTTCCAATCATTATCTTACCCTTGTTGTCCCTTCAATAGTAACCTTCTTGTTTGATGTGCATTTTTAATTTGTTTGGGTTGTTATCCCTTTGATGATTGTACTGCAACTTTTACCTTCCTCTCCCTCAAACTGTAAAGCGCTCTGATATCCTTCGGGATCATGTTCGCGCTATATAAAACTTTATAAATAAATAAGGACACCGAGGTTACGAGCAACAGGCACGGGGGTAGGCAGTGGACCCATATCACTGGGCCAGTGTCTTGAACCCCATAGATCTTTTTGTTTGCCTAGTATGATCACCTCGGTCTTATCTCCGTTGTGCTTTAACAGATGCGTTTGCATCCAAGCTGCAACACGAGAAAGGCCGATTTTAAGGGCAGAAGTGTCCTGAACTCTGCTGCTAGACAAAGAGAACACAATCTGCGTGTCGTCTGCATATGAGTATATAGACAGACCGGCGTCCTCTACGATAGAAGCAAGTGGTCTGATGTAAATATTGAACAACAGAGGGCTCAATATAGACCCTTGAGGGACGCCGTAGGCAGAGGAATGAATCGCAGATTCAGCTTTGTTTGAGAAGACCTGAAAGGTGCGCTCATTGAGAAATGAGGCCACCCAGGCAAGCGCTGATCCAACAACACCAAGGGAACAGAGAGACTCTAATAAGATGGAATGGGACACGGTATCGAAAGCAGCGCTTAAATCAAGAAGAATAAGCGCAAAGGTCTCACCGCCATCGATACCGTGTCGGAGTCGCTCGGTTACCCCAAGGAGTGCGGATTCGGTGGAGTAATTAGCGCGAAAGCCTGATTGGGATGGATGGAGATATCCCACGTTTTCAACAAACTCATTAAGCTGGGTGTTAACATGACGCTCTAAGATTTTAGAACAAGCTGGCAGCAGGGATATAGGCCTGAAGTTGGCAAGATTTGTGATGTCAGCACCAGATTTTTTAAGTAGGGGAACGACCATGGCATGTTTCCAATCCTGTTCCACCCGAGATTCAGTGAGAGAGATGTTTAGTAACCTCATTAGGAATCTCCGTGGTTCAAGGTCAAGTTGTTTGAGTATCTTCATAGGGACTGGGTCCCGCGGAGAACCTGACCTGATGCTTTTTAAGCAGGATAGGAAGGAAGAGTCATCAAATGGTATCCAGTTGTAAATGAACTCAGTAGGGGAGATGGAGGCATTGCAGAAAGGACCAGGTTGAGAGGAATCAATTGGTGGTGGAAGGGAGGCCAGAGATTGATGGATGCCCTCAACCTTGGATATAAAAAAGTCTGCAATGGCATTACATTGTGTGCCATCTAAAGCCGGCAGCGCGGGAACGGTATCAGCTCCTGTGAGTTTCTTAACTGTGGCAAAAAGAGTCCGAGGACAATTTTGCACTGAAGTGATTGTGGAGGCAATGTAAGAGGCCTTAGCACGTTTGCAGTTTGCATGATAGAGTTTTAGTTCTTCTTTATAAATCACTTTAGAGGGAGCGGAGTAAGACGTCCTCCACTTCCTCTCCAGGGCTTTACATTTGGCACGTTGGGTTTTCAACTCCTCCGAGGACCAAGGTGCTGGAGGGCGCAGGGATCTACATTTGCTGCTGGACCGAGGAGCAAGAGCCGACACTGCATCTGTCAACCAACCAGAGATGGGAGAATTCAGATTCTGCTCAGTGTTGATGGAGGATGGAATAGACTCAGTTAAACGCAGATTAAAAGCAGCTATATCAAGCCTGTCCCAGCGATAAGATGATTTAATTTCTTCCACATGAACCTTGACCGAGTATAGACCGGGTGGTAGCACGAAATGTATCGCATAGTGATCAGACCAGACAAGCGGGTGTGCAGAGTAGGTGCAGTCAAATGAAAGGGTAGAGATAATTGGATCCAAAAGATGACCAGCAAGATGAGTAGCTCCGGAGTTACAAAGTTTGAGGTTGAAAACCTCAAGGTCAGAGAGAAAAGCTTTATTAAGGGGATTATTGACATCATCGAAATGGATGTTTAGATCACCAAGAATGGTGAAATTATTCGATTTTAGTAGAGTTGCTGATAGGCAATCAATGAGTGAGGAAATCCAAGGTGTGGCGTTTCCGGGCGGTCGATAAATTAGCAGACCGGAAAGCCTCATTCGAGGATTAATCATCAGTTTGAACAATGCTGCCTCACTACCTGGAAGATGTAATAATTCCAGTTTGCATTGGTAAATGGATTTAAAAATGATTGCAATTCCACCACCTTTACCTGAGGGTCTATCCTGATGCAGCACAACATAGTTGGGAGGGATAGCTGCGGCAATGTCCGGACCCGAGCTGGCCTGTATCCAAGTCTCGGTCAGGAACAGAGCGTCAGGGGATTCCTCAGTGATAAAATCGAAGATGTTTAGTTTGTTCTTAGGAAGCGATCTACAATTTAGGCTCCAAAAATGGAGCGGGGAAGGGGAAGTAGTATAACCCTTGGTGGGCTTCCTTTTTCCCCTATAATGCTTAGCGCTCTGTTGTGTCTTAGAGAGCTGCATTTTGCCAGTAGAAAAGCCACAACCAGCACATAAGAAGTAATGACGAGGCAGGATGCATGAGGAGCAGGAGATGGGGGTGCAGGGTCGCAATGACAATAATGCCGTGGAAGAATAATAATGTGCACGGCCATCCGGAGTTGGAATACCTGAGGACATAATTGAGAGAGGCAGCCCGTCCTGCAGCCCGTCCTCAGCGCGGATGGGTGCAGACGGGCTGGACTCTGGCGTGACTCCGGCGGGCATCCGGCGCGTCCGCTACGCGGAGAGGCCCTCCCCCTTAAGTAGGAAGCTAGAGCGCGTCAGGGCGGGCCTACCTTCAATATGGCCGCTATTGTACCCTCGCCTCCCCGGGACCAACTCTCAGCGTCAGCACTCAGCTGAGAGTGGCCCAGATGGAGAAGGGAGGTAGGAGGAGACGAAGTCGTAATTCTGCCGCTTATTAAAAAACAAGCGCGAGTAAATGCATCAATCACAGTCAACAATTTAAAATGCTTTTTCCAAAGAGCAAGTGTCTGCTAACAGTGCAGTTAAAAGATCAGAGCGAGAGAACCTCAGGCTTCCGCCTCAGAGGGTTAGAAAGAGTTTCAGCGCGCGAGTGACCAAGCCCCTTAAGTAGGAAGCTAGAGCGCGTCAGGGCGGGCCTACCTTCAATATGGCCGCTATTGCACCCTTGCCTCCCCGGGACCAACTCTCAGCGTCAGCACTCAGCTGAGAGTGGCCCAGATGGAGAAGGGAGGTAGGAGGAGACGAAGTCGTAATTCTGCCGCTTATTAAAAAACAAGCGCGAGTAAATGCATCAATCACAGTCAACAATTTAAAATGCTTTTTCCAAAGAGCAAGTGTCTGCTAACAGTGCAGTTAAAAGATCAGAGCGAGAGAACCTCCGGCTTCCGCCTCAGAGGGTTAGAAAGAGTTTCAGCGCGCGAGTGACCAAGCCCCTTAAGTAGGAAGCTAGAGCGCGTCAGGGCGGGCCTACCTTCAATATGGCCGCTATTGCACCCTTGCCTCCCCGGGACAAACTCTCAGCATCAGCACTCAGCTGAGAGTGGCCCAGATGGAGAAGGGAGGTAGGAGGAGACGAAGTCGTAATTCTGCCTGCCTTCTGGTGCCTGCAACTCACTGCCGCTGTAGAGATCCAGAAAAAGAATGTGATATAGGAGGCGGACAGACCAGGGGAACAACTGGGCAACTACAGGTGAGGGAGGCCTGGCATGGCAATGGTTGTGTCGGCGGCAAACAAGGAAAAGTAGTCAAGTCCCGTACTGCTCCTCGGTTAAAACAGCCATTTTAATGCTCCTACACCCATTCAGGCCACCCTACTATCCCATAGCAGCCAATGGGTGCTGACTGCTCTTTTCTTGGCAACCGGGTAAAGCATGCGGAAAGAAATAACATTGGCGGTAGTCATTCAGCATTTCTCTTCCAAGTCAGGTTGCAGACCCACCTTTATGTTGGGGGCCTGCAATGATGGTGAAATTCCTTTTGTTCATTGACTGAAATACTGCAGTTCAATCCCAAAACTGACCTCAAATTGCCTTTCTATTAGGCCCTTCTAAATCCTATTATGTCCGCTTGGGCCAGGCCGGCTCTGCCATTTTTTGTCCGTTGCTTGCCGTCATGATCCAGCCCCATCCAATCCAACATTTATATGCTGGATTTCGGCAATTTTCTGGCTGTTTGATCCTTCTTGGGTATGCTGGTTCCAAGGAAGGCATTACAGCTTGCTGTTCTGCTGCATCATTTCTAAATCCCCCAAAAATGTTTTTGCTGATGCTAGCCCATTCTGCTGGGAAAAATAATTTTTTTGGCACTGAGCAGGCATTTTGATAGCCGAGAGATGGTTAGGTTGTAAAATAGGATTGTGTTCTGAGTTTGCCTGATATACTCCCTTGGCCTTTGATTCGTGAGGTGAGGAATTTGCATGTAAAACTATCCATCAGAAGAATAAGTTACTTACTGGTGGCAATGATCTTTCTGGTGGCTACAATATCTACCTGTAGATTCCTCACCGAACCACCATCTTCCCCATTCTGAGGAGAAGTCCTGAACATTTAATAAGGCTCCAAGATAGTTTCTGAACTATATTGCTACCATTTTCATCAGTTTTATCTTTGCCTCTAAGGCTACAAAAAATAGAATGGGATCTGACATGAGAGAACCAGTGTGATGCCATGTACGGCTCCTTGATGTTGCATCTCGAAAGATAACAGAATGGAGTTGGAGCTGTGGTGCCACCTGAGAGAGCAGGAAAGTCATTTAAACTTTTCTAGATCCACTCTGGTTCCTGAGGAGATTCATTAGGAGATGAATCTTCTGCTAGATAAAATATCCACCATATAGATTGTTACTGAAGGTAGGTAAAAAAGCCTCTAGGCAAAAAAGCCTCTGCGCCAACATGGTGCTAAATAAATTCCATCAGTGCTATAAATATATAGTACAATGCCAAATCCCGGTTGGTCAGAGCCCAATGACCCTCCCTCAGTCACAGCACACAATGGCATTCGAAAATGGCTATTGATATGTTAGTTTCCACGTGTGCATCAGACGCAATGGTTCTGCATGTGTTCTTTTTATTTTTCTGTAAGTATTATACTAAATATTCAAAATGGCTGCTAATCCCATGTTTTAAAAATCTCTCTCACATTCTATTGGTGGATGCAGTGAGCAGTATACTTAAATTTAAAAATGTGGAATTGATCATGCGTGTTTGTACTTTCCTACGCTTAGCTACAAGGGCTGGCAAATCAATGTGCAACCCATGAAGTCTATTTGCACCCTGGTTTTAATATTACAAACTTTTATTGTGTCCATGTAACTGTTTTTATTGTGCACTTGCTTTGCTACTTGCTTCACATACCATGAATTTTGATTATGTTATTTAATTGCTGATTGTGATTTTAACCTTGTACGCACTCTACTTTTATGGATACAGTGTTATCCGAATAAAGTCTTTTGGATTTGGATCTTCATGTGTTCTTTGGCCCATTGTTGTGAGAGCCATCTTTCGTAGACATTACTGTGAATTCTGGGACTTGTAGTAATTCCTGTTGCAAGTAGGAGTCTACTGATCGTTGTCTACAAATAACTATTTGCTTAGAAATGGGGCCAGGTGAAGGTGACCCTTAACAATCAGGGCCACCTACCTCCTTTATGGCTGCAAGCAGCGCGGGCTTCACTGTGGAACGTTGCAATTAGGAACAAGTAGACGGAAAAGTCCTTTGCTTTTGTGGCAATTTTTGTTCCAGCACCGCCCATGCATACTTTAATGGAAATCCACTTGGGATACTCCTATAAATACTTAGGGTTCTTAATTGTACTGAGTATTAGTGAGCAGGCCATCGAACACAGAAGAACAGGGTCCCAAGGATGGAGAGAGAGATAGAGCAATCAACACTTCCTTGTTGAAGATACAAAAAGACATGCATCATGGGTGTCTGTTTCCTAAAATGACAGACGTGGCAGGAGTGATATTGTACATACTTTGACCTCCACTGACTTCTCAAAGTTGACTTATTGTCCCAAGCTGGACACAACCACCTCACCTTACTGTGCAGAACACAGCATCAAGCCATATTGGCGAAGCACTGCCAAATTAATAGCACCATCACCACCCCACACTAACATACAGACGAGAAACAAACCACTAAAACTAGCATGCGCATAACGTGCCCTCTGATGCACAACACTGACTTGTACGACACTACCTGGTTTGTGATGAGGGGCTGCTCTCTAGCCGAGCAAAGGGTAATTAATCCACCAAAAATTGAGAAAAAGCAGGTAGTCCTTCGAGATAATCAAAAATCACGAAGGTCTAGCTCAAACTCACTTTACTTTCACACTGTTCCTAATCATAAGACTGCCTAAACTTTCTACTAACTACACACACCTAAAAAGTAACAACAAATAGACACAATCAAAGGAAGGCTTCTCCTCTGGTGCGATGGCCAGATGTATAGGGGCATTGGGCAAGAGGAAGCGCTACGAAGCCCAAACAGTGGTGATTAGTGCCATTCAAATGCCAATAACGTAACATAATCTTCCACTCCTCAAAAGCCTCTGATTTCTTGATGAGGGGCCAGAGGAAGGGGGAGGAGTGAAAATACAGAACATAAATAGGGCTGCCAGGCCTATCAGTGCTTTTTTTTCTTTTGCCAGTGCATTCATGACCCAGGATTATGGACGCGAAGGGTAGCGGCACAAGTACCAAAATACAAACTAGGGGTAGCAGCTGACCAGCCCTAACCAGAATCCATGGCAACAGCCCTCACGGCTCCTCGTGGAACCCTCAAGATTCCGTCCCATCTAGGCCTCTGAGCCTCTGAGCTGCACAGCTATTACCCGTAACCTACCTGAGAACTTGGAAAAACACGTGTAGGTAGCTGGCATGTGCCAGCTCGGCATGGCATAGGTGCCCGCTAGGCACAGCAGCCCTGCACAAAGTGTGCAGGCTGCAGCACGCCCCGTTCCCACAGTTTGGGCAACACAATCCTCCTTCCCTTGCAGGGCTGGGTTGCAAGGGCTGCTGGGAACAGCCACGCGCTTGCCAAGCATCTTTTTTCCATTTTAATTTCGCCACATCTAAAGCATGACGTAAGATTATGCGTTGCCATCTGTTTTATCTGCTTGACAAAAACGGTTAGCTATCGGTCCAACACATTAAAAGTCATTTAAAAGAAAGTATTTCAAAACAGAGTTATTACAAACAATAAGCATGGCACGGACTCTGGGGTTTTCCGAGGTGTCATACTGGCACGTGGGACAAATTAAACTGAGCAGAAATACAAATCAAGCCAATTAATAAAACTCGTGGGTGCCAATGATTGTGCAAATACCTGTGGCAGTAATGCCCGCCTCTTGCAGATAAGCACCTCGGCTCTGCTCCTGAAATGGTGGCAGACTCAGGGATTGAACTTGCGAGCTGGGCAGGTCTGCAGCTCACTAGGGGGAATGCAAATCCCAGCAATATAACCTTTCAAATATGGTGTAAAAACCACTTAACTATAACTTAAAATTGCAAATGTAAGCTCTCACATGAATGGAAGGTCCCAGAAATCTAACCTTTGACAGAAAGTGAAGGTCTCAGAAATGTAGCCCATGATGGAAACTGAAGGGTCCCTGAAATGTAGCCCATGATGGAAACTGAAGGGTCCCTGAAATGTATCCCATCATAGAAGACGAAGACCCAGAAAATATAATATTCGAGGACAATGACAGCCCCAGAAACATAACTTTACAGGATAAAGAACCAAAAATGGGAGCTCCCGGGGATGGCAGCCTAGGGGTGTCCACCCCCGGGAAGCTTCAGGCAGATGGAATGCATGGTCCAGGCAGGGAGGTCGTTTATTGGTCATTTTAGGTAAGGGGTGGGGCTTAGGTGACAGGGACAGTGTAAGGGATGTGGGCACATTGCAGGCACGCTGTGGTCTTGTGAGGTAGAGTAGGTAGTGGTTTCTTTGGAACCTCCCTCTTTTCAGGCAGGGGCCGTTAATTTGCTGGCTTCAGTTTTAGGTCCATTTTCTTTCTCCGAGCGTCTAGATGGGCATGTGCGTTGTCCAGTCACTCAGGTTAGGACATGTGGCAGAAACACAGGGTGGGGCCCTAGGCCAGAAGGGGTGGGACTAGTGAGATGTAGAAGGGAGCAACACTTGGGTCAGGTATGGAAGGCCAGGGAATGAAATGAAAGGGGATGGTGATGAACGCTTGAATGGTTTGTTTGGGGTTTGTTCATGTCGGAGAAGTTTAAAGGGCAGGAGCGGACAGGTTGATTAATGTGTGGAGAAGTGTGGCTCAATGGTTAGAGCGACAGACCCTGATGCAGCGGTCTAGCCCGGGACCAGGGTTCAATTCCCGCCTCGGCGGCTCTTGGGCTCAAAATTCCACGTACCTGATAATTCTCGCCTCAGTGCCTATTCCAATCATGGAGTCCCACTCTGCAACTCTGGGCAATAGCTTGCTTAATCTCCACAACGGCCCCCACAACGCTAAGGATGCCTGGCCTCCACCTTGGGGGTGCCCAGGAGTGGACCCCTCACAGGGAAAGCCAGGCTGGGTTCCACAGCGCCATGAGACCCTTGCGGGTGAGTACTGCGCTATACAAGTATCAATTTACATTTACATTTTAGTGAGGTGAGATTTTAATACATTTTGATATTTGAAGTTCAGCTGCATATCAGTGCTAATAATACGGCCATTTCCTCTTATACCTGGACTGTTCATTCCGTAGCAATCTGCCTAAAAAGAATATTTGACAAATGACAGACCCTTAGGAATATAACCTTTAATGGAAGCTGCAGATCACAGAAATATAGCCATTAATAGAAGGTGAAGGCCACAAAATATAGTCAATTACAAATGTCAGACCCCAGAAATATAAACTGTGAGAGAAGATGGAGGCTCTAGAAATATAACCAGTGACAGACGATATACCCAATGAGCAAACTGTGACAGAAGATTAAGGCCCCCAAGGAATAAAACCGATGACGGAAGATGAATGCTCCAGAAGCATAAACTGTGACTCAAGGGGATGGACCCAGAAAAATATCCCTTGACAGAGTGTGAGAACTTACTCTGCTGAGAGGTCTCAGTGGCTGGAACATTGTCCTAGCTTCACGCCACCGACACCTATCTGGGAGAGTGAAGAAAGACTTGCATTACTCAAAATAGAGAAAAGAGAAAGAGGACAAACAAAGAAGGCCCAAAACAATCAGGAAGACCTCGCATGACATATGCACATTACTCATAAAAATAGGATGTGGTGCGGATGCTGGAACTGAGAAGCCCAACAAAGCAGTGGATGGGTTGGCATGCCGAAAAGATGATAGCAGCAATCGATACGTCACAGGACTGGAGGGAGGTGGAAGAACCAGCAGAGCCTATAATACTGACCTGTGATGAGGAGGCAGGTGATTCAGAAAAGGGGGTGGTGATGGACAGAGTATCTGAATTAAGCAGAACACTCCTACCCAGTCAACAGATCAGGGCTTGATCCATCACCGTTTTTTAGCTCACTGCACCATCCCAGCTCAGAACCTGGCTACATGCAAATTAGTCTGTCCCTGGCCCAGTGCATCATGGGAACAGGGCAGACCAAACTACCAAGCCAATTATTTTACTGGGAAGGAAACAAGCTTCCGGGGACCGGTTTCTAGCATTACAGCCGTCTTCGGCCCGGCTTGCTTGAATCCTGATGATGCAGTGAGCAAGGGACTCCCATCTAAGCATACCCATCCACGCTTATGGTGGACAAAACGATTCAGAAAAGGGGGTGGTGATGGACAGAGTATCTGAATGAAGCAGAACACTCCTACCCAGTCAACAGATCAGGGCTTGATCCATCACCGTTTTTTAGCTCACTGCACCATCCCAGCTCACAACCTGGCTACATGCAAATTAGTCTGTCCCTGGCCCAGTGCATCATGGGAACAGGGCAGACCAAACTACCAAGCCAATTCTTTTACTGGGAAGGAAACAAGCTTCCGGGGACCGGTTTCTGGCATTACAGCCGTCTTCAGCCCGGCTTGCTTGAATCCTGATGATGCAGTGAGCAAGGGACTCACATCTGAGCATACCCATCCCCGCTTATGGTGGACAAAACGATTCAGAAAAGGGGGTGGTGATGGACAGAGTATCTGAATTAAGCAGAACACTCCTACCCAGTCAACAGATCAGGGCTTGATCCTCACCGTTTTTTAGCTCACTGCACCATCCCAGCTCAGAACCTGGCTACATGCAAATTAGTCTTTCCCTGGCCCAGTGCATCATGGGAACAGGGCAGACCAAACTACCAAGCCAATTCTTTTACGGGGAAGGAAACAAGCTTCCGGGGACCGGTTTCTGGCATTACAGCCGTCTTCGGCCCGGCTTGCTTGAATCCTGATGATGCAGTGAGCAAGGGACTCACATCTGAGCATACCCTTCCACGCTTATGGTGGACAAAACGATTTAGAAAAGGGGGTGGTGATGGACAGAGTATCTGATTTAAGCAGAACACTCCTACCCAGTCAACAGATCAGGGCTTGATCCATCACCGTTTTTTAGCTCACTGCACCATCCCAGCTCAGAACCTGGCTACATGCAAATTAGTCTGTCCCTGGCCCAGTGCATCATGGGAACAGGGCAGACCAAACTACCAAGCCAATTCTTTTACTGGGAAGGAAACAAGCTTCCGGGGACCGGTTTCTGGCATTACAGCCGTCTTCTGCCCGGCTTGCTTGAATCCTGATGATGCAGTGAGCAAGGGACTCACATCTGAGCATACCCTTCCACGCTTATGGTGGACAAAACGATTCAGAAAAGGGGGTGGTGATGGACAGAGTATCTGAATTAAGCAGAACACTCCTACCCAGTCAACAGATCAGGGCTTGATCCATCACCGTTTTTTAGCTCACTGCACCATCCCAGCTCAGAACCTGGCTACATGCAAATTAGTCTGTCCCTGGCCCAGTGCATCATGGGAACAGGGCAGACCAAACTACCAAGCCAATTCTTTTACTGGGAAGGAAACAAGCTTCCGGGGACCGGTTTCTGGCAGACCCACCTCCCCAAGTTCTGAACCTGCTATGACCCATGAGAGGGTTGTGGCTCACCAGGTGGTTATCCCTAGGGCGCCGTACTGTGCTTTCACAAGAAGAACAAACCTATCCTAACAAGATCCCTAATGACACGAGGAAAAAGGAGGCAAGGTCGGACACACACCTAGCCGCCAAATCCCCAGGGGGGGAAAGTTTGAAAATTAGATTGAATACACCATCACCACCACCAGCTTGAGTAACCACACAAACGCAGGGAGGCTGACATCCAGGGATTGCCTAGGTTGGTCACAAGGAAATCTGAGCACCCAGAGAACCTTTAGAATAAGAGTTTTTTTTGTTTTTATTGTTTTTTTTGTTTGGAGTTATAGAGCTCTTAACCTTTAAGTAGGGAGAGAGGAAATAACCTACAAGGAGCCACAGCAAGCTTTCTGGCAAAGCCCTGGAGACCCGGGGATAAGAAAATTCCTCTGATTTAGCCTTTTTTCTTACCATTTTCTTTTCCAAGGTCTCTTTGGGGAGAGGAGGTAATCCAGATGCTTACTGGCTCACTCACCAAAAAGAAAGAGGGAACATTTAGGATATAAATACTTTGAACCTCAAAACTCCCACAAGGCTTTTCAATGAACTGTTTTTTGTGACACCTTAGTTAAAATTAATTGTTGTTACACACCGCCCACCTCCTACCACCAAGAGTCGATTCTAGCTATACCGGCTTGGCATATGTCTCACACAGAGTATATACCTCAAGAATATATTCTATGATGGAAGATGGAAACCCTCTATAGAAGATTTACTTGAGGAATATAACTTATAAGGAAAGAGGAAGACCCCAGAAATATGAACTGTGGCCGAAAACGAAGGTGCAAAATATATAACCCTTAACACATGATAGGCCAAAGAACGTAAGGTTTGGCAGAAGAGGAAGCCCTCGGAAATATAACCCATGACAGAAGATGACGGTCTCAGAAGTATAAACCTTCATAGATGATAGACCCCAGGAATATAAACTAAGACGGAAAATGAACTCCCTAAACATATGATCAAGATGAAGGTCCCAGAAATATAACATGTAATAGATGATAGGTCCAAGGAATATAACCAATGGCACCAGATTCAGGCCCCAAAATATAAACTGTGACAGATCATGAAGGCCCTAGAAAGATGAAGCTCCAGAAATATAATCTGTGAGAAGTTGGCCTGATATGTAGTGTTTCCAATTCTGGAACCACTTGGTATCAGTCCAAACAAACCCCAAAGATGTCTGGTTGTAAGTCAACCTTGTTAGACAAGCTATCCTAGAGGTAGCATGGACTAAGCAGCCTTAAAGGCTTAACTTAAGAGGTCGTGTTAAGCGAGCTGTTTTACCACATACAATCCTGTAATCAAATGAAAGGACGCCACACAAGTATATATTATAAAAATATATGTATTTATTTCTAAATTACTCCCCAGTACTCTTTATGAGGAAAGGGGCACAAGCGTTAAATCAAAAGCACAGTAAAACATATAAAGTTGCACAATTATGGATGAGGGCAGGTGGCCACTCAGACCATATACTAAAAAAGTGGTATAAGTAACACTTCTCGAACAGTGGTTAGGCCTAGGGCCTAGAGATTCGCTGGGAGCAGTCAGGACTAGCAATGCTGAAGTCGGGAGTAGCCCACAGGAGACGGGTGCAGCACGGAAAGTGCGGCTCGCACCAATGCAATGTCAATGGTGCGTAAAAGTTAGTTAAAGTGAATTAAAAGATACTTCCGCTGAACCTAGAGGAACAAAACTTTAGACACAGACCCTAGAGGTGTGTACCAGTGTATGTACACTGACGTTGCAATGTTACCTCACCCACAGGCCGTGGGTGCACAGGGTCGAAGTGGCGTCGGGTCTTGACACGCAGGCTCTTGGTGCTTGAAGCTGTTGCAGCTGCAGGCGATGTGAAGCAGAAGTGTCCGGTGCAATCCAAGGGTGGATCGAAGTAGAAAAGTACCTGAAAGCAGAGGGGACAGAGTCTGGGTCACTCAGCAGTGACCAGGGTGGAACCAGGACGGAACCAGGCAATGTCGGGCGCAATCAGGTGGTTGTCGATAGGCTTCTCTCCGCTGTCACGTGGGCTCTGGGGCATCTGCGACGTCCAGGAGCGGGTCACAATCTGTCCCATGTAGGCTCTCGCCGTCAGCACCGTCGGCTTCAAGATTGCAGCAAACAGCACTTGGCAAAAGCAATCCACGCGGAACCGGGAGATTGCTTATCACTCGAACCAGGAGGGTCAGAGTGGGGGCTCCTTTTCACAGGAGCTGGTGCAGATCTGGAGCAACCAGAAAAGCAAGTCGTATTTCGGTTTTCGTCGGCACAGGGGCCACAAGCCAGCTGGCAAGTGACCGGGCCAACGCGTCAAGCCGCCACAAGCAGAAGGGCCCCACCACGCAGCACTCGTCGAGTGTGGAGGGGGTAGCTTTGGTGCAAGTGTAGCTCGGGGTGGGGGCTTCTCAAACCCCGGTGCACAGCTTCGAGGATCACTCGTGGGCTGCACGGTCAGCGTCTCGTGGCCTTTTCAAGATGGCGTGCCCCACGCTTCCGGTCGCCTCCACTGGTCTCAGCTCTGCAGGGACTGTGGATCGAGCTGGGAGAAGGCAGGCAAGCTTGATCTCGTCGATCTCTGTCGCTCAAGTTCCGGCGGGAACTGCAACAAAGCAAGGGTCGAGGGCTGGATGGTGCCTGTTTGCACAGGGTGGTCACTCCTTGACCACAAGGGAGATTCTTCAGTCTTCTGCGTTGAGTAGAAAGTCGAAGGGTCCAGAATTCGTTTCTTATGTTTCTTCAGGATGATCTGAGTTGCATTGGCACTGCTCCCACTCTTATTCGAATCTGGTGGGCTGGACATCCTGCTAGGTCCCCTCCTATGGGTGGGACCCAGGAAGGGGGTGGTTACACCCCTTTCCTTTGATCCAGGCCACGCTGGGACAGGGGCTGGGAGGCCCCAGAACCGGTTTGGCCGGATTATGCAAGGGGCAGCCTTGTGCTCCCCAGGCAGTGTCTGGTTTCTTTGAAACCTCCCTACTACAATCCACTATCTCCTGTCTGGGGTGGTTTGACACCGCCCTGCGACAGGAAACTCTTTGTCCAGGCCACCATATGCTGAGTTTCGGTCAGCAGCAGGAGGCCAGACCCGTGTCTGTGGCAGAGGCATCCATTTTGTGGATCTGAGGCTCATTTTAAATCAACCGCGTTTCAGTAAAGTAACATGTCTTCTCCCTCTAGAAGGGTGGAATGCTACCCCCGTCGCCAGAACTGGCGAGGGAGTAGTATTCCAATTTGTATGACACCTTACACAACATGTTTTGATAAAGCCAAACCAAAGTTGCTATATAACCGGGAGGATTATAAGGCGCTTAAGAGTATATGGTATGGCATTATCCCGGATCAGCTTAGGGAGTTGTTCCCGACAGCTGCAGACAGGCTCAGCTCATGCCAGAGCTCCATCTCACATAAAACCACGCACTCTGCCTCCAGGATTGATGAGGCCTTCCATAGGAGTGGCTTACAGGCTATATATGTGTCCAGATATAGGTTTAGATATAGGTATACTATATCTAAGCAAGGGGTGATTACACCCACTTGCCCCAGCTGAGTGATCAGCCAGTTGTGTCAATTTAAGAACCAGCCAGGGGTGGCAAAAGCTATGCTTCAGCCCCTGGTAGGCCTTGGTGGCACCTATGCCCTGAGCACCTATAGTGCATGGTACAGGGGCTGACAAGGAGTCCATTTCCAATTGTGGTATGTACCTATAGCACATGTATTATAAATTTAGAGAGAGAACAGCAGGCTGGGGGTCTGATTAGCAGGCCCACAGCCTCAGTAAGTCGAAAACCAGTGAAGCAAAAAGCAAAAATTGGGGTGACCATAGGATAGCAGACCCTACTCTCCTACACAACCCCCCCACAAACGCAGGGACATTAAACTTAACCTTGACCAGATAAGTCTTCATGTTCTAAGTGGAAGTACCTGGAGAGACCATCTGCATTACCATGGTCAGTCCCTGGGCGGTGCTCCACTGTAAAGTCCATCCCCTGTAGGGAAATGGACCACCTGAGCAGTTTGGGATTTTCACCCTTCATCTGATTTAGCCACAAGAGGGGCTTATGGTCTGTCTGAATTAGGAAGTGAGTACCAAACAAGTATGACCTCAACTTCTTCAGGGCCCAAACCACAGCAAAGGCCTCCCTCTCAATAGCTGACCAACGTTTCTCCCTGGGGGTCAGCCTTCTGCTAATAAAAGCAATGGGCTGGTCTTGACCATCTTGATTAAGTTGTGAAAGCACAGCTCCCACCCCCAACTCAGAAGCATCTGTCTGTACAATGAACTGTTTGGAGTAGTCAGGACTCTTCAGGATAGGTGCAGAGCACATGGCCTTCTTCAGGTCATCAAATGCCTTTTGACAGCTAACTGTCCACTGAACCTTTTTGGGCATCTTCTTGGATGTCAAGTCATTCAATGGTGTCACAATGGACCCATAGTTCTTTACAAATTTTCTGTAATACCCAGTCAGGCCCAAGAAGGCTCTGACTTGTGTCTGGGTAGTTGGAGGAGCCCAGTCCTGTATGGTCTGGATCTTGCTCTCCAGTGGTTGAACTTGACCCCCACCTACTAGGTGGCCCAAGTGCACAACCTTGCTCTGCCCTATCTGGCACTTAGTAGCCTTGATAGTCAGGCCTGCCTTTTGCAGGGCCTCCAGAACCTTCTTCAGGTGGATCAGGTGATCCTCCCAGGTGGAGCTAAAGACAGCAATATCATCTAGATATGCTGCACAAAAGTCATCCAACCCAGCAAGGACTTGATTCACCAACCTTTGGAAGGTGGCAGGTGCATTCTTCAAACCAAAGGGCATTACCACAAATTGATAATGTCCACTAGGGGTAGAGAATGCTGTTTTGGCTTTTGACTCTTCAGCTAGTCTGATTTGCCAGTAGCCAGCTGTCAAATCAAATGTGCTCAGAAACTTGGCAGAAGCCAATTTATCAATGAGCTCATCTGCTCTTGGAATGGGATGAGCATCTGTCCTAGTGACAGCATTGAGACCTCTGTAGTCCACACAAAACCTCATTTCTCTCTTCCCATCTTTGGTATGAGGTTTTGGCACAAGGACCACTGGGCTAGCCCATGGGCTCTCTGATGGCTCAATCACTCCAAGCTCCAACATCTTTTGCACCTCAGCCTTTATACAATCCCTGACATGGTCAGGTTGCCTGTAGATCTTATTCTTCACAGGCAGACTGTCACCAGTGTCCACCTCATGGGTGCACCAGTTAGTCTGGCTGGGTGTGAGTGAAAACAAATGTCTGTGGGCCTGCAACACCTGTCTGCAGTCCACCTGTTGTTGCTCAGTGAGGCTGCCTGCCAAGGCTACTCCATCAACTGAACCATCATCAGGGTTCTGGGAAAGCAGGTCTGGGAGAGGGTCACTCTCTTCCTCCTGTTCCCCATCTGTGGCCATGAGGAGACTCATGTCCTCCCTGTCAACAAATGCTTTCAATCTGTTTACATGGAGCACCCTGTGGGGGCTCCTAGGGGTGCCAAAGTCAACCAAGTAGGTGACTTCTCCCTTCTTTTCAATGATAGGGTAGGGTCCAGTCCATTGGTCCTGGAGAGCTGCTGGCCCCACTGGGTCCAACACCCACACCTTCTGCCCTGGCTGGTACTCAACCAGAACAGCCTTTTGGTCATGCCAAGCTTTCTGTAATTCTTGACTTGCCTCAAGGTTTTTGGATGCTCTCTCCATGTATTCAGCCATCCTGGAGCGGAGACCAAGTACATAGTCCACAATGTCTAGTTTAGGCTTTTTGAGAGGTAACTCCCATCCTTCCTTCACCAAACTCAATGGACCTCTTACAGGGTGGCCAAACAAAAGTTCAAAAGGGCTGTAGCCAACCCCCTTCTGTGGGACCTCTCTGTAAGCAAAGAGCAAGCAGGGTAAAAGGATGTCCCATTTCCGCCTGAGCTTCTCTGGTAAACCTTTTATCATTCCCTTTAGGGTCTTGTTGAACCTTTCAACAAGCCCATTGCACTGTGGATGGTAGGGTGTGGTAAACTTATAGTTTACTCCACACTCTTTCCACATTGCTTTCAAGTATCCAGACATAAAGTTGGTACCTCTGTCTGAAAGAACCTCCTTTGGAAAGCCCACTCTTGAGAAAACTGCAATGAGGGCTTTTGCCACCACAGGAGCTGTGGTGGTCCTCAGGGGAATTGCCTCTGGGTACCTGGTGGCATGATCCACTACCACCAGTATAAATCTGTGCCCAGATGCTGTTGGAGGATCCATGGGACCCACAATGTCTATTCCAACTCTTTCAAAGGGTACCCCCACCACAGGTAGTGGTATCAGGGGGGCCTTTGTTGTGCCACCTGACTTACCACTGGCTTGGCAAGTGACACAGGAGCGACAAAACTCCTTGACATTTTCTGACATGTGAGGCCAGTGAAAGTGTGGAACAAGCCTGTCCCAAGTCTTATTCTGGCCTAAGTGTCCTGCAAGGGGAATATCATGGGCCAAGGTAAGAAGGAAGCCCCTAAACTTCAAAGGTATAACCAACCTCCTGGTTGTGCCAGGCTTGGGGTCTCTAGCCTCTGAATAAAGGAGTCCTTCATCCCAATACACTTTATGGGTACCTTGAGCATTCCCTGCAGCCTCAGCAGCAGCTTGCTGTCTGAGGGGTTCAAGTGAAGGGCAATCTAATTGGGCCTGCCCCAGGTCTGCCCTTGAGGGTCCCCCTGTCCCCAGAAACTCAACCTGGTCAGGTTCAAGCTCCTCTGAGACAGTCTCCTCTTGGACTGCAGAATCAGTTTCCTGTGAAACTTGATCCTCAACCTGGGGCAAGTGGGAAGGCACAGCCTTAACCCTCTTGCTCCTTCTCTTGGGTTGTGGTTGGTCTATTGTTTCAAGATCCACCACTGGTTCAGGAAGGCACTTCTTAGCCTGAGACCTTGTCACTGCAAGGACATGAGCTGAAATCCCTAGCATTTCTGCATGAGTCCTGTACTCCACTTCTGACCAAACTGAGCTTTCAAGATCATTGCCTAACAGACAGTCTACTGGGAGGTCTGCACTCACAACAACTTTCTTTAGGCCATCTACCCCTCCCCAGGAGAAGTTCACAACAGCCACACTATGGGAAGTAGTGGAGTTGCTTGCATTGGTCACTAGGTAACTTTCACCTAGTACAATCTGTCCAGGGTCCACAAAGTCAGGTGTCACCATTGTGACACTGGCACAAGTGTCCCTGTAGGCCTGAGCCAGTTTCTCATTGATTAAGGGAGTCTGCCTATATTTGCCCAGGTTACTGGGGCTTACTGCAGTGGTCAAAGATAAGTCCACATCATATAGGAGAACTGCCTGTGTGGGGATTCTGACTAGGCCAGATTCCACCTCAGTACCCAGGGTCAACCCTACTAAACCCTTTGGCTGTGTACCACCACTGTTAACTGTACTAGGGGGTGCAGGTGCTTTAGGAGCTGCAGTGGTGGGGACTGGATTTTTCTTAGTGCATTCACTGCCCCAGTGTGAAACTGATTTGCAGGTATTACACCAAGGTTTCTTTGGGCCATCATTCTTCTTTTTCTTGTTTCCATTCTGGGAACCCCCCTCCTTATTGCTAGTTTGGGGGCCTGAAGACTTCTGGTCCTTTTCTTTATCTTTCTGATTCCCACCCTTCTGGTCTGTTTTCTTCTGGTCACCTTGGTTCTGGTTTTTCTGCTTAATCCTTGTTCTGACCCATTTGTCTGCCTTCTTTCCCAATTCTTGGGGAGAGGTCAAATCAGAGTCAACAAGGTATTGATGCAACAGCTGGTTCTGACAGTTATTAAGGATCTGCTCTCTCATCATAAGATTGTACAATCCTGTATAGTCTGAAACTTTACTTCCCTGCAGCCAACCCTCCAGAGCCTTAGTGGCACAATCTATAAAATCAGTCCAGTCCTGAGTCTGTGCTTTTTGGGTGTCTCTGAACAACAACCTGTATTGCTCAGTGGTTAGGCCAAACCCTTCAATAAGAGCACTCTTCAGAACAGAGTAGTTTTTGGCATCCTCAGGTCTAACAGTGAGGAGCCTGTCCCTCCCTTTCTCAGAAAAGGAGTACCATAAAATTGCTCCCCACTGATCCTCAGGGACCTGCTGTACCATGCAGGCCCTCTCAAGAGCAGTCATCCATTTGTGGATATCATCCCCTTCCTTGTAGGGGGGCACCATTTTTGTCAGGTTTCTATTGTCATAGGCACTGTCTTTTTCTTTAGGAACTTTGCTGCCACCAGTGGCATCTAAGCCACACAATTTTCTTTCTCTTGCTAAAGCAAGTTTAGCTTGAGCCAAGGCTACCTCTTCCCTTTCTATTTGGAGTTGGACAGCCCTCATCCTGGCCCTATGCTCTTTTCTCTGGGAGGGAGTCATCCCTCTTTGAGATTCTCTTGAGGCACTAGAAAGATGAGAATCCCTTGATTGAGATCTCACCCTCCTGTTACCTGGGAGAATTTGGTTATGAGATCTGGAGTGGTGCTGGCCCTCTCCATTCTCATGTAGGTCCAAGTTGGCCTGGTTAAGCCTGGCAACCTGTACCTGGTTTCCCCTCTGATCCTGATCTTCAGGCTCTTCTAAATCAGAGCCTTCCTCTTCCTCCTCCTCTTCTTCATCTTCTGGAAGATTCTCATTCTCAGGGGAGTGTATCCCTTCACCTGATTCTAAGGGAGCCTGACTCACCTTATCTAGGTCATCCTTTTCTAGGAGAGCTACTAGGGAAGGAATGGTAGGGCCTCTGCCCTTTTTTAGCCCCCTGGCTGTGCACAAGGCACTCAGGTCTTTGTGGCTAAGGTTGTCATATCTGGATGTTGTCCCTATAGGATCAACTATTACAGGAGCAGAGCCTGAGGCTCTACCTGTATCAGACATGACTGCTAGTGAGGTGTAAGTGATGCACTTACCTACACTAAGTGTTTTCCTACTGTACCTTGCTAGTGAGTTGTAGTCAGGGTGTGCTAATCCCTTTAATCTACAACTACTAAGTTCAGTAGAACTTAATATGCTAAGCTTTTGATTTATATGTACCTAAGGTACTTGATGTGATCTTTCAATTTGATAAAGATTGCAATGGTAAAACAAACAGCAAGCTCAAATCCGCACCGCTGCACACCAATGTGAGAAGTTGGCCTGATATGTAGTGTTTCCAATTCTGGAACCACTTGGTATCAGTCCAAACAAACCCCAAAGATGTCTGGTTGTAAGTCAACCTTGTTAGACAAGCTATCCTAGAGGTAGCATGGACTAAGCAGCCTTAAAGGCTTAACTTAAGAGGTCGTGTTAAGCGAGCTGTTTTACCACATACAATCCTGTAATCAAATGAAAGGACACCACACAAGTATATATTATAAAAATATATGTATTTATTTCTAAATTACTCCCCAGTACTCTTTATGAGGAAAGGGGCACAAGCGTTAAATCAAAAGCACAGTAAAACATATAAAGTTGCACAATTATGGATGAGGGCGGGTGGCCACTCAGACCATATACTAAAAAAGTGGTATAAGTAACACTTCTCGAACAGTGGTTAGGCCTAGGGCCTAGAGATTCGCTGGGAGCAGTCAGGACTAGCAATGCTGAGGTCGGGAGTAGCCCACAGGAGACGGGTGCAGCACGGAAAGTGCGGCTCGCACCAATGCAATGTCAATGGTGCGTAAAAGTTAGTTAAAGTGAATTAAAAGATACTTCCGCTGAACCTAGAGGAACAAAACTTTAGACACAGACCCTAGAGGTGTGTACCAGTGTATGTACACCGGCGTTGCAATGTTACCTCACCCACAGGCCGTGGGTGCACAGGGTCGAAGTGGCGTCGGGTCTTGACACGCAGGCTCTTGGTGCTTGAAGCTGTTGCAGCTGCAGGCGATGTGAAGCAGAAGTGTCCGGTGCGATCCAAGGGTGGATCGAAGTAGAAAAGTACCTGAAAGCAGAGGGGACAGAGTCTGGGTCACTCAGCAGTGACCAGGGTGGAACCAGGACGGAACCAGGCAATGTCGGGCGCAATCAGGTGGTTGTTGATAGGCTTCTCTCCGCTGTCACGTGGGCTCTGGAGCATCTGCGACGTCCAGGAGTGGGTCACAATCTGTCCCACATAGGCTCTCGCCGTCAGCACCGTCGACTTCAAGATTGCAGCAAACAGCACTTGGCAAAAGCAATCCACGCGGAACCGGGAGATAGCTTATCACTCGAACCAGAAGGGTCAGAGTGGGGGCTCCTTTTCACAGGAGCTGGTGCAGATCTGGAGCAACCAGAAAAGCAAGTCGTATTTCGGTTTTCGTCGGCACAGGGGCCACAAGCCAGCTGGCAAGTGACCGGGCCAACGCGTCGAGCCGCCACAAGCAGAAGAGCCCCACGCAGCACTCGTCAAGTGTGGAGGGGGTAGCTTTGGTGCAAGTGTAGCTCGGGGTGGGGGCTTCTCAAACCCCGGTGCACAGCTTCGAGGATCACTCGTGGGCTGCACGGTCAGCGTCTCGTGGCCTTTTCAAGATGGCGTGCCCCACGCTTCCGGTCGCCTCCACTGGTCTCAGCTCTGCAGGGACTGTGGATCGGGCTGGGAGAAAGCAGGCAAGCTTAATCTCGTTGATCTCTGTCGCTCGAGTCTAGGCGGGAACTGCAACAAAGCAAGGGTCGAGGGCTGGATGGTGCCTGTTTACACAGGGTGGTCACTCCTTGACCACAAGGGAGATTCTTCAGTCTTCTGCGTTGAGTAGAAAGTCGAAGGGTCCAGAATTCGTTTCTTATGTTTCTTCAGGATGATCTGAGTTGCATTGGCACTGCTCCCACTCTTATTCGAATCTGGTGGGCTGGACATCCTGCTAGGTCCCCTCCTATGGGTGGGACCCAGGAAGGGGGTGGTTACACCCCTTTCCTTTGATCCAGGCTGCGCTGGGACAGGGGCTGGGAGGCCCCAGAACCGGTTTGGCCGGATTATGCAAGGGGCAGCCTTGTGCTCCCCAGGCAGTGTCTGGTTTCTTTGAAACCTCCCTACTACAATCCACTATCTCCTGTCTGGGGTGGTTTGACACCGCCCTGCGACAGGAAACTCTTTGTCCAGGCCACCATATGCTGAGTTTCGGTCAGCAGCAGGAGGCCAGACCCGTGTCTGTGGCAGAGGCATCCATTTTGTGGATCTGAGGCTCATTTTAAATCAACCGCGTTTCAGTAAAGTAACATGTCTTCTCCCTCTAGAAGGGTGGAATGCTACCCCCGTCGCCAGAACTGGCGAGGGGGTAGTATTCCAATTCGTATGACACCTTACACGACATGTTTTGATAAAGCCAAACCAAAGTTGCTATATAACCGCGAGGATTATAAGGCGCTTAAGAGTATATGGTATGGCATTATCCCGGATCAGCTTAGGGAGTTGTTCCCGACAGCTGCAGACAGGCTCAGCTCATGCCAGAGCTCCATCTCACATAAAACCACGCACTCTGCCTCCAGGATTGATGAGGCCTTCCATAGGAGTGGCTTACAGGCTATATATGTGTCCAGATATAGGTTTAGATATAGGTATACTATATCTAAGCAAGGGGTGATTACACCCACTTGCCCCAGCTGAGTGATCAGCCAGTTGTGTCAATGTAAGAACCAGCCAGGGGTGGCAAAAGCTATGCTTCAGCCCCTGGTAGGCCTTGGTGGCACCTATGCCCGAGCACCTATAGTGCATGGTACAGGGGCTGACAAGGAGTCCATTTCCAATTGTGGTATGTACCTATAGCACATGTATTATAAATTTAGAGAGAGAACAGCAGGCTGGGGGTCTGATTAGCAGGCCCACAGCCTCAGTAAGTCGAAAACCAGTGAAGCAAAAAGCAAAAATTGGGGTGACCATAGGATAGCAGACCCTACTCTCCTACATAATCCTTGACAGATGATAGACTACAGGAATATACCCTTTTTTGTAAGATGGGAAATCCAGAAATATAATCCTTCACAGACAACCTGCAGGAATAAATCCTGTGACAGCAGATGAACGCCCGAGATGTATAACTATTGACAGATGGTATACCCAAGGAATATAACTTATGCCAGAAGATGAAGGCCACATCAATATCAATATTAGCCGATGGTCATGTGAGCATGACCAAAAGCAGTAGTGTACCTTGGTTTAGATCCATACTGCTATACGCTACATTACGTATTGACAGCCAGAAAGATTATTCCAATTAGCTGGAGGGATGAATGTGTACCAACATTCTTTGATTGTAACTATGGTAACTGTTACCATGCACTTTATGCTGTGTTGAACTATATAAAATGCAAAAAAAGTTTACAAAAAATATATATTAGCAGATTGTAGACCACAGAGATATACATATACTATGACAGAAGATGGAGCCACCAGAAATATGTCCTAGACAGAAAATGAAGTCCCAAAATATGACCCTTGACAGACGATCGGACCCAGCATTATAATCTCATATGGAAGAGATATATACTCCTTGATAGATGATATACCTGAGGAATAGATCCCATGGTAGATGATAAAGGTCCCAGAGATATAACCTTTGACAGATGATATACCCCAAGCACATCACCTATAATTAAAGATGAAGGCCATAACAACATAAATCTGGCAGATGAAATATAAACTGTGGTAGAAGATGACGCCTGCAGAAGTATAACCTATGACTGAGGATGAAGGCCCTAAATATATAACCCTTGACAAACGATAGACCCGAGGAACATAGCATATGATGGAAGATGAAGGCAATGGCAATATAAAATATGATAGAAAATGAAGGCCCCATAAATATAGCATGTGACAGATGATGTAAACCCCCAGATATACAACACATGTTAGATGATATACCTGAAGAATAGATCCCATGACAGAAGTTGAAGTTCCCAGAAATACAAAACCCTTGACAGATGGTCGGGCCCAGAAATATCAACTATGACAGATGATGAAGGCCTAAGAAATATAATCCTTTGCAGATGACAGAACCCAGGAGTGTAACCTATAGCAGAAGATGAAGGCTCCAGAAGTACAACTCTTGGCACAGAAATATTGGCAGATCATAGACCCCAGAATCTAACCTATGACGCAAGATGAAGTCCCAGAAATATCCACTATGCTCAAAAGATAAAATCCCCAGAAATATAATCCTCAACATGATAGACTCCAGGAATATAACCTATAATAGAAGGTGAAACACCCACAAATATAACCTATGACAGAAAAGAAAGTCCCCAGAAATATGACCCTTGACAGATGCTAGACCCCAGGAATATAACTTGTGATGGAAAATGGAACCATAGCACTTGGCAGATGGTAGACTCCTAGAATATAACCTAAAGGGGAAGGAGGGTGGTCCCTCTTCCCAGGCCTTCATAGGCTCCTAGGATCGCTCCCCCAGAGCCGTATTTTATTAAAAAGGGGAGGAGGTTGCAAGGCCCTCTGCCCAAGCCTTCTTCGTCCCAGGGACCCCACCCCCCGGGGCGAAGGATGGGTGCCACAGCACTCACCAACCAACATGTTGGGGACTGCGGGGGAAGCAACCAGGATCCACATGACAACACGGGGGCCCTGGCACCACATGGTACGTGAGCAATACGTGTTCTGTTTCCCTGCCCGCATTAGTGCAGGCAGGGAAAAAGAACACAAGTCTGCTCCCAGCCAGCGGGAGCATTTTGAAATCTCATGTGGGCCGGGAGCAGACTTATATGTTTGCTTCTGTTTGGCTGCAGATTTAAAAAATGATCTCGCCAGACAAGAGAAAACACACCTTTCCCTGGTGGTGTGGGCAGGGAAAAGACTGTGCCCAGGAGATGTGGTCCCCGGGGCCTTTAAAGACTCAGGGAGGGGGGCCCTCCTTCCTTTTTTCGCATTTTGGCCGCAGGGGATTTGGTCCCTGGGGCCACCATCGGTTTGGGGAGGGGGGACATGTGCCCCCTCCCCTTAATCAGATATACAAGGGCCAGGGAATAGGGGCCTAAATGGACTGGGGCCCTACTGACACCCACTCCCCATGTATTTAATATAAAAAGGCGGGCCTCCATTTAGTTTTTTGCCACGATCCTGCTAAACTCTAACAGGAGTGCAGCAAAAATTCCTGATTTTTTTTCTTCAATTGTGGCACCAGGAGGGATCCCTCTGGGTTCCCCCACAGGTCTTAGGGGGGCAGGGTATTGCTGCCCTGCCCCCTTATATTTATTTTTTGGTGGAATTCTTTTCAGCAGTTTTTAAGGAAGTCTATGGAAAATGCATGGGGAAATTTGCTTCTGGAAACCTCCCTTTCTTTTCTCTACCCCCGCTTGATGGATCAACCCGAAACTTTACAGGAAGGAGCTGAAGTGAATTCACTTTTCCAAAAAAATGCCAGTTATGTGGAAAAGCAATCCTAACTGTAACTACCCACTGGCGACTGCCACTGGGTATAAATATATATAAGCTCCAAGTACCCAACGTACCCACAGCAGCAACATTGCGCACTCCATTTGGAGATAAAGGACACTACAAGGCCCATAATGCTCTGCTAGTCATGGCAGAGCGTCCCATTCAGGGCATTCATGGGAGCATTTAAAGGATGAGGGTGGTGTAATATGCGTCTTCGATTGCCAAAGCCTCTGAAGAGAAGTGGGGACACTTCGAAACGCGTCAGGCATCCATGGCATATTGAACTGCTTAAAGTTATCATTATATTGGTGGACTGTATATCATAAAGGCTCTTTAGGAGCATGTTGCCGCTCAAGTGCTGCTTGCACGTTGGGTACTTGGAGCTTGGATATATATATATTTTGATCCCAAATTTAGGCGCCACATCCTTCAGGGAATCAGCAGTGTCCTTGCAACCAAATCAGCATGTCTTTCAATCGATTTCTTCGCCAAACATGTTTCGGGCTCCTTTCACCCGTGGTCACTGGCTGAGGCAACAGGAAAAAGTATATTTTCACTGAAAAAACCAAAGGTTACAGGGGGAGTATAGTTAGGATCAGATTTCACTTGTACAAAACCAGTGAAATTCAGCAGTTAGAGTTACCTGAGTTAACTTTAACTTACGCCCCAGCAATCCACTGCTTATGACCTCACATATTACATCACTCAAGACATGGTCAGTGACATCACTGATGACATCTCAAATGACATCACTGATGACATCATCAAGTGAGTGTAAGTGTTTTCAAGAGTTTATGGGTGTTTTACATATATATATATGTATATATATACATATATATATATATATATATATATATATATATATATATATATACTAACCTATTACAAAAGTTACAATATTATACTAGATGCACTACTACTGAGTGATACTACTTCTTTTTAAGTTCAAGTTTATTGAAACCAAGTACAAAAGGGTAGTACATCAGAAATGCATCATACAAGATAAATATAAACAAGTATATAAAAATAAAAAATACTTCTAATATTTATTAAGTGAGTGGGTGTGTGACTGTGTGTATCCTTGTGTGTATAGGTGTATAAGTTGATGTGCGATTAGCTATGCCAGTATTCTTTCAACATGCTTTCATCTCTAAGGTAAAATAATATACCATCAAAAATCTATTGGAAAGCTGCTGTTGGCAATGTTTGCCCTGGATGCACATAGTTATGGTGTTATCATTAAGTTGTTACCCGTCTTCATTCTCAACATTTTTAAAACCCTTTTCACAGGTGACACAATTGTCAAAATCTGCAAAATGTTGTTAAGCTTTTTGTACAGTTCTGTAAAAAGAATATGTTAATTATTTTACATCTGGTAAATGCAATCATTATTTCCATTACCCACTAGCCACCCATCAACTGTTGTACACTTTCTTAGGGATGCCTGCAGCAGTATATTGTCCTTTTCTGTGCTACCACAACAGGAGAAACACATTGAGCAGAATCCCTTGATTTAATTATACCTTTAAAATGCAAGTTTGTCAAAACATGTTTCATTTCCTGTCTTGCACTAAGTGGAACAGGATAAAACGTGTGTATTACAAGTTGCAGGTTAGGTGTGATATCCAAGCCTTTTTACCTTTCTCAACTGTTCATGAAACACGTCCCCTGTCTTAAGGTACAAACCCATTTTGGCTGAATACTGCCACCCGATAATGTTTCTACCTTTTACAAGCTACATAAATTGTGTTAGTTGTAAACCTACCCAAACATTCCAGTGTTGAAACAAAATACCCTAGAATGTCAATATCTTGTTCACCAAAAGCTTTTGGATTCATGTCAGATTTTAGGAGTGAAAGCTTACCTTTCCAATTGTTATAGAAAGTCGGGTCTGCTAAAATAGTAATTGGAGAATTTGAATCAGACAGGACCTGCAGATTCACGTCACCAATCACTGCCTCACACAGTTGACCTTTCACCAAACCTGCATTAGCATTTGAATTACACTCAATGGTTAAACCCACATTGCCAAGCTTCTCTGTACAGGTATTAACATCTAAGCTACAATTTTTAAAGGAATCTTACTCCCCCTGCAAACAGGTTAGAAATGACTCGATTTTTTTTGCAAATTACACAACATTTTTCAAGGGCTGGACAACTAGGAATATTTCCTAGATAATTCTTCCATCCGCATCGATAGCAAATATAGGTAGATCCCTTTGCAGAGATTTTCCATGTTGTACTGCACTGATTGACCATACACACACACTCATGCCCCCCAAGAATGAGAAGCAGACAAAGTATTAAAAGAAAGGTCTAGGTTCAAAGCTTTCGAAGACACCATAGATTACACAATCATTATTGCTACATCAATGATGTCTGATTGAGTTGTGTCTCTACTGATCCCGTATGTTTATATCGCGATTGATGCAAATTCACAAGTCGCAGCTAACACCCTCAACGCCAAGACGTATCCCTCAACGCTGAGACGTATCCCTCAACGCTGAGACGTATCCCTCAACGCTGAGACGTATCCCTCAATGCTGAGACGTATCCCTCAACGCTGAGACGTATCTCTCAACGCTGAGACGTATCCTTCTACACTTAGTTCTTTGTTTTGCTTGTGTTTGAAAACGTTATGTCTCAAGCCTAACACTTGGCTCCTCTGAATACTGTTTACTTAGTCACTCAAGAGCTTCTTTATACTGATCCAAGTCATTATCACCAGACTTCCCTTGTGGAGCAGGCACAAGAGGCAAATGATCAAAATCTTGATGCTGTGCAGTATGAACAAGATTGCCAAATAACAATGTATCTTGTGGCTTTAATTGCAACCACATAATTTTCAAATACCCTCAGTCACTGTTCTTGATTGGAGGCTTCCAACGAGGATGAAGAAAACAAGGCGGTTGTTCAATTTGTGGTGAAGCAGCCATATCAAATACATAATACTGATTAATACAAAATTTGCCTGTTGCAGGGATTAATCACACATGGGAGGCACAAAAAAAACCTTTGAAAAGTTTTGATATTGAAGGCTACCTTCTGTGCCACCTGAACTCTTTGATATCAGGTTGAGAGGAGGAGTGTGTTACTTTTAGACTTGGGAAAACGACCCCATGGCGTAAAATTATTCAGATGAGGGACACACGGGTAAATAGAAAAAATCCAATGCCATTCAGTTCCACCGTATGTCGTCACATGTGATAACGTTGCGTTGTTCACCTCCTCATGGCCTCATTTACGAGGTCCCCGTGCGGCACTTTTGCGCCACCAGAACATCACATTTTTGATGCTCCGTTGGCGCAATGTGCCACAGCATATTTGCAAGGTCAGACAAAGCCACTTAATGTGGCTTTCCATGGCCTGGTAAATATGTTCTCCTTTGACACGTGAAAGGGGCATTCCATGGGTGTTGCTGTGGGCGTTCCCCGCAACACCCATGGAATCTGACGCATTCCCAGATTTACAAGGAATCTTACACCTGGGAATGCATCAGATTCTAAAGCCACCCCAGGGGTAGCGTTAGGGAACCTCAACGAGCAGAAATGTTTTCATTTCTCCTCTTTATTGCCTATTTTTATGTGTGCTGCATTGTGCAGCACACATAAAAAGAGGAGAGGGCGGTGCTACTGCTCGAACAACCAGGTCTTGAGAAGTCTCATGAAGGTCAGCAGGTCCTGGGTCTGTCGCAGATGGATGGGGAGGGTGTTCAATGTCTTGGTGGCGAGGTGGGAGAATGATCTGTTGCCGGTGGTTGTTTGGTGAATGCGTGGAACAGTGGCGAGGGCGAGGTCAGCGGTGCGAAGCTGGCGGTTCGGAGAGTAGAATGTGAGTCGTTTGTTGAGGTATGTTGGTCCGGTGTTGTGGAGTGCATTGTGAGAATGGGTGAGGAGCTTGAAGGTGATTCTCTTGTTGACAGGGAGCCAGTGCAGGTCTCTCAGGTGAGCAGTAGTGTGGCTGTGTTGGGTATGTCGAGGATGAGGCGATCGGAGGCGTTCTGTATGCATTGAAGTCTTTTACTGGAGTTTGACCTTGGTTCCTGCTTAGAGGGCATTGCAGTAGTTCAGACTGCTGCTGACGAGGGCTTGGGTGACCGTCCTTCTGGTTCCGGTGGGGATCCATCTGTAGATCTTGCGAAGCATGCAGAGGGTGTTGAAGCAGGAGGAGGAGACGGCGTTGACTTGCTGGGTCATAGAAAGTGTTGAGTCCAGGATGAACCCCAGTTTATGTGCGTGGTTGGTGGGTGTCGGTGCATCTCCCAGTGTGGCCGGCCACCAGGAATTGTCCCAGGTGGAGGGGGTGAAGCCGAGGATGAGGAGCTCCGTCTTGTCAGAGGTCAGTTTCAGGTGACTGTTCATCATCCATTCTGCGATGGCCTTCATTCCTTCATGGAGGTTGGTTTTGGCGGTGACGGGGTCCTTGGTGAGGGAAAGTATCAACTGGGTGTCGTCGGCGTATGAGATGATGTTGAGGCCGTGTGATCGGACGATGTGGCGAGCGGTGCCATGTAGACGTTAAAAAGGGTTTGGCTGAGGGACGATCCTTGTGGGTACGCCGCAGGATCGGAATGGGGCCGGCGGACTCTCTGGGTTCTGCCGATGAGGAAGGAGGTGATCCAGTCCAGGGTTTTGTCGCGGATCCCTGCGTCGTGGAGGTGTGTGCATAGGGCGTTATGGCAAACGGTGTTGAAGGCGGCCGAGAGGTCCAGGAGGATGAGGGCCGCGGTTTCGCTGTTGTCCAGCAGAGCCCTGATGTCGTTGGTAGCGGCGATGAGGGCGGTTTTGGTGCTGTGGTTGCTGTGGAATCCGAATTGGGACGAGTCCAGGATGTTGTTCTCCTTGAGGAAGCGGGTCAGTTGCCCATTGACAGTCTTCTCAATGACTTTCGCCGGGTACGGGAGCAGGGAGATGGGCTGGAAGTTCTTGAGGTCCTTTGGGTCCGCCTTGGGTTTTTTGAGGAGGGCAGTGATCTCTGCTTGTTTCCAGCTCTCCAGGAAAGTGGCAGTCTTGAAGGAGCTGTTGATGATCTTCCAGGGTTGGGGTGCGATGATGGAGCTTGCTTTGTTGAAGATGTGGTGAGGGCAGGGGTCGGATGGTGAGCCGGAGTGGATGGTGTTCATGATTTTGATCTGGTCGTCGTCATTGACGTGGTTCCAGGAGAGCAGGAGGTCGTTGTGGTTGGGTGGCTGTGTGTCTGAAGTGTCAGCGGGTTTCGGGGGGTCTGGGCGTTGAAGCTGTCGTGGATGTCTCCGATCTTGCGGTGGAAGAAGGTGGCTAGGGAGTCGCAGAGGTCTTGCGATGGCAGGATGTTGGAGCTGGAACTGGCGAGTACTTTCACGATGCTGAAGAGCTCTTTGCTATTGTGCGCGTTGTTGTTGATGCATTCTTTGAAGGAGATCCTTTCGGCAGTTCGAATAAGTTGGTGGTGCTTGCGGCTGGAGTTCTTGTGGGCTGCGTGGTTGTCCGGTGTCTGTTCGTGGCGCCACTTCCTCTCGAGTCTTCGTCAGGTCTGTTTCGATGCCTGGAGATCGAGGCTGAACCAGATGGCCCTCCTGTTGGTGCGTCTGTTTGAGGGTTTCCTGAGCAGGGTGAGTGTGTTGGTGCAGTCGTCGATCCATTGCCTGAGGTTGCGGGAGGCTGTGTCTGTGTCGGTGGGGCCGGTTGGTGGGTCTCGGGCGAGGGTGGTGATTAGCTGGTCTTCGGTGACCTTATTCCAGCTGCGGTGGGGGATTCGTTGTGGGTGGTTGTGCGTGATGTGTTTCTTGAAGGAGAAGTGGATGCAGAGGTGGAAAGTCCAGTGGAGTTCGGTGGTGTGGCTGAAGGTGACGTGGTTGCTGGTGAAAAAGATGGGGTCAGCGTGTGTCTGGCGGAGTGGGTGGGTGTTGTGTTGAGCTGTTTGAGTCCGAGGTTGTTGAGCAGGGTGACGGAGTTGTTGTTGTTGGCATTCTCGAGGTGGAAGTTCAAGTCACCGAGGAGGATGCAGTCTGTGGAAGCAAGGGTATGCGTGCTGACGATGTCGGAGAAGGAGTCGCTGAACTGTGGTCGGTGTCCGGGGATCTGTAGACGAGGGTTCCTCTGAGGTTGGTGTTGGGTTTAAGGTGGATCTGGTTGTGCAGGTGTTCGGCAGAACTGAGGGTGTCTTCGGTGCTGGTCAAAACTCTGAGGGTGTTCCTGTGGATGAGGGCGATTCCTCCTCCTGGTTTGTTGGTGTGGGCCCTGCGGGTGATCTTGTAGCCGTCCGGGATGGCTATGGCAATGTCGGCCGCTGAGAAGAGGTTCATCCAGGTCTCCGTCGGGAAGGCAAAGTCCGGGGAGAATGAGTTGAGTAGGTCCCAGAGTTCGATGGCATGCTTGTGGACAGAGCGAGTGCTGAGAAGTATGCATCTGAGATGGTTGTGACCTGCTCTGGTGGGGTGGGCAGGACATGGCGATGTTCGGTGGCTGGTGAAGCAGCAGCTTCGGCAGGTGAAGGGTCCATGGGTGAGCTTCGGGATGGCCTGGAACAACGTGGGTGATCGGTCGCCATTGAGTTTGTGGAGGAATTTGGCATCGTACCGGCATCGAGTGTTGTGGCCCTCACTGGGGCCAGGGGTCTGCTGCTGGCCACGGTCCAGGCACGGACGGGCTCAGACAGGTTTGCCTTAGGCGCGCCTTCGGAGCGCCAGGGGTGTGGCCGCACAGCGGCTGCCATTAAGAAGGGGAGGTGGGGGAGGAGGAGCTACGCCCCGAACCAAGATGGCCGCATAAGCTCCCGGCTCCGCCGACCTCCGCCGGCGATTCATCTATCCTGTCGATTATCCTCCACCCACGCCCTGTGCCTGGATGTACGAAGGTTGCCTGATGCTAACGGTGCTTTCCCGGATTTCCTACCTTCTTCAGCGACGAAGTTCTGTTGTGTCTTATTTCTTGGCCTGCTCCCGGGCTACCGCCGGGACCTCGATTTTTGTAACACCCGAGAGGGACCTGATCAACATCGGCTGTGGGACCGCGACTGTGGCCGGTCTTCCAGGTCTGAATAATTTTTTCGCTCTTGACTCTTGTCCTCGTTGATGGATGGTGCCGGAGAAGAGACGCTGTGACGTGCTGCGATCCTCCTGCACCGCGACTGTGGGTCGTGCGCCTGAACCCCGTCTCCCGTTCCGGGGGCTGGCGGGCTGCACCCACGGCCGGTGTCTGTCCTGAGTGTGCCAGTTCGGGGCGCCCATGCCGTAGCGATCGCCAAATGTGTGCCCGGAGCCCGGTGATGTGGGCTGGAGATTGCGTCCCCCTCCGTCCTCTGGACCCCGGGATGGAGAGGTTGGATGGCGCACGTGTCCAGTTCAAGCTGGCCTCTATCACCTTCCAAGCGAGACTGGGCACGGCACCGGCCTTCATCTCTTCCGAGATCACTCCCTATGTCCCCACCAGAGACCTTCGCTCATCCACCCAGGCCCTTCTTACGGTCCCGCGATTTCGGAGGAAGAAATGGGGCGGTTCGAAATTTGCGATCCTCGCCCCACTCCTCTGGAATTCCCTGCCCCCGGAGCTTAGGACCATGACTCTTTATTCCCAGTTTAGAAAACAACTTAAGACTCTCTTATTTTCTAAAGCTTTTAATTAAAGTCTTCCTCCCACAGTCTGAATTGCTTTATTTCATTGTCCAGTTCACCCTGTTTCTGTAAGTTGTAGCGCCATGAAGCCGCTGGCGAACGTGCGCTTAATAAATAATTTTAAATTCAAATTCAAATACATTCCTTGAGATCCGTAATGGCGGCGATTGGGGCGCTCCGCTCGCAATTCACCGGCGCATGTGTCTCCCTAGCGGCGAAATTGGATGGTGTCTGCTCGCGACAGGCCATGGATGATGCAGCGCCTGCACAGGAATTTGCTATCCCGATGAGCGATTTGACCCTCCATCTGCAGAGGCCCGAGCGTCAGCCCGACTTTGCTCCTTTGAGAGTCGGCCTTACCTTTCCTTCCTCTGCTACAGTACACAGTCTTCCCTCTACATCTCTTTTCCGAGGGTGTGTTGTTGCTGGATGTCCTGCTCTTCATTGCCGAGTCTCAGGGTCCCGTCAAAGGAAATCACCATTTTCCTTTGTTCTGGCCCGTCTGCATAACGGATGCCGCCATTTTGAGACCGGACTCTGCCCCATCTTCACTGCCTTGGTCCGCCATGGACGCTTTGACTGCTTCTGGTCGGATGTGGCTTGGTCGGGATGTGCTCCGGAACGGATTCGCACTGGTCAGGGCTGACTTTGATTTTGAGGTTTCCTTGCTTCTCGCCACTGCCTTGGACCATCTGGGACGCTTTCTGTGTTTGCAACTGATATGACTTTGGTGATGGATCTTCTAGTGAGGCTTGCAGGTTTGACTTCTACTTCCTTGGGGTTGCTCTGTTTATTTTTGCCGAGACTGCACCGAATACCTCACCGGGCCAGGGGTGGGAGGGGGGGGGGTTTCTGGTGGCTGTCCTCCCCGTGATAATGCTGACTGCTTTTGCCTTATTGATGATGATTGTGCTATGGGGAGGTCACCGCCGGCGGGGGGTATCAGGTGCCCGGGGGCTTGTTTGAATTTCTCCTCCTCCACTTCTTTTTATAGTTTCCCTTCTGTGGGGCAGTTCCGGGGCGACAGGCACGCTGTTAGTGGGTTAGGCCGTAGCCATTACAGGGGTGCAGGGTGGCGGGTGCGGGGGGGGGTTTGTTATTTTAGTTTGTTTTGTTCTATGGTCCCTATCTCTCTTTTCCGGCTTTGGGAGGGTTCTTTCCTCTTTCGTAGGGTTGACTGTCTCTTGGTCTTGCACCTTTCTTTTTTCTTTTTTCGGCTTCTCGACAAGCCTCTGTTCTTCTGACCTTGGGGGTTAGGCTCTCTGGGGTGATTTTCGAACTGTGAATTATTGAAATGTGGTTTACTGCCCAGTATTATCGCCGTGACTGCTCGGATTGCATAGTTGCTTTAGTTAGAGCCTATCTCGGACTGTAATTGAGGTAAGTCCCAATCGTTTTCTTTGTGCTCCTATCCTGTGAGGTGCGATGTCCTTGTTGTTGCAGCCCCTACTCTTTCTCTAAAATTTAAAAATGAAAATCTAACATCCTGTTTGCGAGCCCCGCAACCGCATCTGGTACACTTTGATATGTTCTGTTTACTGATTGGCTTCAGTCTCTCCTGTTATCATTGAATGTCTTTGCGGCCGGCCATAATGGTTGTGGGCCTGCGCATGTATCTCCTTCTTGTTCTGAATAAAGGTTTTCAAAAAAACAAAAAAGAAGGGGAGCAGCTGGGAGGCGGGTGGGGGGGGCGAATGGGCGAGCGAGGGGGGCGGGCCGCAGGGGACGCAGCTGCGGGAAGGGGAAGGGGAAGTGAGAGGACGGGCAAACAGTGCAAAAGGGCAGAGAGAGGCAAATAAAAAATGCAGGATAATTAGAGAAATCACCTCAACTGATTGATTTTGTGTAGAACGGTGTCCCTTCTTGAACAAAATCTATCAGCCCCTCAACGCAGGCACCCTTGCACCATGGCACAAGGGTGCCTGTGTTGGCGCATGGCGGCCCATTGTGCGCTAATGAAGGAGAAAAGGACAGGAATGCATTGTATCTCATAGATATGGCACATTCCTCCCTTTTTAGTTTGACGCAGGGCAGCATAGCAAGATTTCTTGTGGGGCTGCCCTGCAACAAAACTTCATAAATGAGGCCTGCAATGTCTAAGACTAGCGTCGAAAGAGAAGCTGACGTAGCTTTGCATGCAGGCTTACACAGAATAATGTGTGTGATCTACATGCTGCGGCTCGGGGCAAGCTTGCGCTGCAAGGATATAAACACATTCACCAAAGTAAAGAATTTTCAATTAACCGCCCTTGCTCCTTACTTCTTTTTAGCCTGCTTATCAAACTTCAGACGAAAATACTCATTTTCAACATCAGTGAAACACATGGAGTCTTTACATTTGTATATCCTTCCTCCAGCTGTGCCAGCAACTGACTGGCCCTCCCGCCGTTCCTTCTTTCCTATCAATTATGTACATGGTGACAAACCTTGGGGCTGCGTCACCCGGTCAACTTAAAATTGATACTTGTATAGCGCACTACTCACCCGCAAGGGTCTCAAGGCGCTTGTACGAATACCGCTGTGGAACCCATCCTGGCTTTCCCTGTGAGGGGTCCACTCCTGGGCACCCCCGAGGTGGAGGCCAGGCATCCTTAGCGTTGTGGGGGCCGTTGTGGAGATTAAGCAAGCTGTTGCTCAGAGTTGCAGAGTGGGACTCCATGATTGGACAGGCACCGAGGCGAGAATTAGGTCCGTCGAATTTTGAGCCCAAGACCCGCCTAGTCGGGGAATTGAACCCTGGTCCCAGGCTAGACCTCTGCATCAGGGTCTGCCGCTCTAACCATTGAGCCACACTTCTCCACTTTTAGGCCGTGCTTGTGACCACGCCCCTCTTCCTTGATTTGGCCCTTGAAACCCAAATTCCCTGGTCACCCGCTGGTTTTTTCCTTTGTCGCACTCTTGCACCCTGCTGTTGCCGTGCCCTTTGTCTGCCGCCCTCAGGGGGTTAGCCACCCTCCCTCTAGGGTCGGCTGCGCCTCCCGGTCAGCGGTAATTCTTGGTCGGTGGGCAGGAATGCTGTGATTCTTACTTCTCACCAAAATGTAGTGGAAATATGATGAGACCAGAGCTACAGAAAAAGTGATTTAATGCATACAGATGAAGCCCACGACTGGAAAGCCACTAGCAAGTCTCTAACCTCCAGACAACTGAACTACCTGTTACTCCAGAGCTCGAGAACACCATTCCATTTCAGCATTTAAGGTACAGGTAACTACGTGAGGTAAGCACATAAGAAATAAATACAATTAAACACAATAAAAGTGGAATAGGTTCCTTGAGTCCTTTCCACTGAACTCAGCTGCGACTCTCATCATGGCAGTGAATGAAGGTGTGTGTCACTGGCAGGGCCGGACTGGGAACAGCAACCAGCCCTGGCAGATTGCGGCTCGCTTAACCACCCCCTGGTGCCACCGTTGCATCACTCTTTTTGACGCATCGGCTGCGCAGTTTGGTGCTCCATAGTTACAAGGCCACGTAAAGCCATCCTGTGTGGCTTTTCGTGGCTATGTAATTACAGCCCCTTTTCACGCAGCCCTTTGCGTGAAAGGGGCATGCCACAGATGTTTCTGTGGGTGTTCCCATGCAACACCCATGGATTCTGCTGCATTCCCAGATTTAAATTGTTTAGTAAACCTAGGAATGCGTCAGAATCCTACGCCTCCCCAGGGGAGGCGTAAGGAGGCAGAACAAGGAGAAATATCTTTATTTCTTTTAGTTTTATCCTCTTTCTATGCATGCTGCATTCTGCAGCACGCATAGAAAGTGGACAACACCTCTCGTGATTGTTTTTGTGCTGGAAGGTGTCCTTTCCTGCACAAAAAAAATGATTCCCTTAATGCAGGCAATTAAGTGCAAGAGTGCCTGCATTGCCGCATGGCAGCCAATTGGGCGCCTGCGCAGGGGAGAGCACAGGGATCCATCATTTTGTTGTAAATATGGCGGAACCCTGTGCTTTGAAAGTAACGCAATACGGTGCAGCCAAATGGGTTGTGGCACCGCAATGGGTTACTTTTTTGTAAATAAGGCCTGCGGTATTTCTTAAAATCCTTGCACCACACCATCCTGAAATTATGGATGGACCTGGAGGAAAGATTCACTTTGTTACAAGGCACTGGACAGGACTCGAATCATGGGTGAGTTTCTGCGTTAAATGCTCATAAATCACAGTTACTCTCAAAACTCTCCAGACTGTCACAGACTTGGGCTCAGTGCCAATTGCCATGGGCGGGGACTCGCAACTGGCTCCTTCCATATGCCCTGCTTGGAAAATCTGACCAGATGGACATGCACAATAGCAATGATAGGTTGATACTGAGCGACTTGTTGGAGGACCATAATATGCTAAACATCTGGTGATCGCTACATCTAAAGAGCATCCTTTCCTGTGCTCATGGGACATCCTCAAAGGTCAACTACTTCCTATTGGGAAGTCATGTCCTCCTGCCTCATACTAGTGGGTGGGATTACAGAGCAATCTCAGCTACGGCTGGACTTGGAGCAGGGTCAAATCATGCCAATGGGTCACAAGAAACACGTACCCACCAGGAAAAGACTTTCTGATGCTATGTAAGGGCTCACATAGTGAAAAATACAGACACAACCACACCAGCTCTCAAGTTATGGGAGGTGGCTGAGGCCATCTGGAGGGGACTTGTGATGATGGAATTGATCCATAGGCAGGAGAAAATTCATTTTCGAGCAAAAGAAGTTGGAATAATCATATAAAGACAAGGCTTGCATGTACGATGCGGGTCCTTTCCTGATAACAGACATAAACCACTGCTCCGAACATGGCAAGAACACCAGCAGAACACTTCTGACACAACTACTTCAAAAGGAGGCACAGCTACCTGTAGCGGCCATCCGAGATGCACAAGACAAGCTCCAGAGGCATCCTCAAGATATCGCAGGGGCCTTTACCTCTTCTTGTGGAATGCTTTCTAGTCTTTAATAGACTGACATAGAGACTGCCCAAGCGGATTTTGTGAGTGCCATGAAATTGCCTGCATCATCTGATAAAGACAGAGTTGTAATTAAAGGTGAAATCTCTTTTTAAAGTAATTTCCGTACTGTCAATTTATATAAATTCCCAGGAATTATGGTTTTACAGGAGAATTTTACAAAACATGCCAACTGCTCCTGCCCCCCTTGTTATAGACAGCCTTTAAAGAGCTGTCATTCCTAGGGTCTCTGAGCCCCTCTCTAATAGAGCCGCCATAACCCTCACCCCAAAGATGGAAAAGATCCACTTGACTGAGCCCGATACCATCCAATATCCCTTGCCAATTTGGATGTGAAGATCTTGGCACAGATCTTGGCAACCAGGCTCTATGGGTTTATACCACAAATCACAAGTTGATGTTTTTACCTGAGCATTCATACAGGAACCAACTTGGGACACTGGCACAACTTATTTAGGAACTATATGGATACCAAATCTGAGGTCTTAGCAGTTTCCCTCAATGCCAAAAAGGCATTTAACAAATTGGAACTGTTTTTCCAGACTCTGGAAATGGTTGGCTGTGGACGGAATCTCATTTAAAAACCTTGGTTGCTGTATGACATCACCTCTCCCAACACTAACCGCTGGAGATTCCTGTTTAGGTTAATAGACATTGGGAAAGGCATTCAACAGTGCTGTGCTGTTTCCACATTCTTAGGGGCATGTTATCAAGAACGCCGTTAAAAATATCGCTGGTTTAGCGGCAGAAAACTGCAGCTAAAACTGAGATACTGGGCTTGATAATATGCCCTGGAGAATTCCAATACAAGCCCATGTTCACACTACAACATGGACTTCTATTGGAATTCGCAAGGACATATTATCAAGCCCATTATCGCCGTTTTAGCTGCAGTTTTCTGCCGCTATACCGCCGATATTTTTTAACGCCATTTTTGAAAATAAATCGTAAATCATACGTTCTTATATAGCGCCTTTCACCGTAAGGTCTCAAGGCGCTTGCTTTGGGAACCTGTCCTGGCTTTTCCCTGCGAGATAACCCCTACTGGGCATCCCCAAGGATAAAGCCAGGCATCCCATCGCGGTGGGGCCGTAGTGGAGATTAAGCAACCTATTGCCCAGAATTGCAGAGTGTAAACTCATGATTCGAGTAGGCACCGAGGCAAGAATTGTCGAGTCCGTGGACATTTTGAGCTTATGACCCTGCCGCGTTGGGGATTGAACCCTGGTCCCGGGTCTGACCTCTGCGTTCAGGTCTGACTCCTCTAACTGGTGAGCCACACTTCTCCACTAATATGCCCCTTAGTTCTTCTTGCACTGGGACCTCTTTCACCTGCAATACCAGGTAAGGGCATTTTGCTATACCGATGACGTCTTACTCATCCTCTCCAAAGCAGATTCCTTTGTACTGGTAGGAATTTCTTTAATCCATTCTTTCTCTAATTGTTCTGGCTATGGGATTAATTGGAGCAAATGTGAGGTATTGTGCATGTTCAGTTACAATACTAAGGCAGTTTAGTGACTGACATGCTCCTGGTTCCCATGCAGATAAAATACTTGAACACCCATGTCAACAGGGATCTGGAAGTGATGGTGGGGGATAAACTACATGTTTAATGTCTAAAGCCATGAATGAGTTTGCGGAATGGACACATCTTAATCTGTCATTGTAGAGCAGAGTCTAAATATCAAGATTACAGTGCACTTCAATTTAATTACGTCTTTAGTGCGTTGCCTGTTGTAATATCACGGACCCTTTTATCTTGCATTGATCCTGATATTAAATTATACTCATGGAATGTGCAGAGACTGAGGCTAAAGCTCTGAAAGTTATGGCCCTTCACTTTCTCCAGTGGTCGTCCGACATGGGAGTCAGATCACTTGGACCATCAGCTAAATCAACTGTCCTACTTTTTTCTGTGTGAAATATCACTGTGGGTGACCATAGAGCAGCAGTCACTGCACTGCCCCAAAGCGATGCTCGTGAGCTCCTACCCTAGGCCACACAATCCTCAATTGAAAACCAATTGTTGAATCTCTGTTTGCCTCCTTAAGTAATGTTCAAAAACAACTGAAAGTGAATCCTTTACTTCACGAGTCAGCTATTCTGTGGCAGAATGCTTTAACACTGATGGGTGGTACACGTCCACATTAATCTGTTGCGTCGGATAATGGGATTTTTTCCCTTGAGTACTAGTTCCCTGAAGGTTGACCGAAATATTTTGCTGCTTTGACTGCAATTTGGGCGTCACTGATCGCTGGAAGTAGCAAGAACGAATGTACTAACGTTTTACCCAGAGCCGTGTCTGATATTGCCTTTGTAATCTCTTCAGTTGTGATTACTTGGTTCAGTTTTCGTGTTAAAGAGCAGGGGATATACTCCTCTTCCTAATAAGTCCGTAGTCCTCAGGCTTGAGATGCGTGGAAATACTTGATATATATGAAGATGCCTTGAGGTCCCACATGAATACGGCAAAGTCCCTGCTGGTGCCTGTCATAGGCGACTCGCCTACCTGCTCATAGAACACCTCCATCCCAACACGACGCCTTTCCTTTCCCTTCCTATAAGTTCATGTTTCTATGCTCCCGGAATGGACGTGGACTCTTTACTTGCCCCCTGCAGAAATGGAGTCGCCTCCCTCTTCACAGATGAGGCGGGTGGCTCTCTTCAGAATGATGGTGTTTCCTTGGTTCCTCTATATCTTTCAGAATTTCCCTCCCCTATTTCCTAAGCAATGGATCCGCAGCCTAAACTCTGGTATCTCTGTTCGGGTGGACGTCCCCAGATTGCGCAGGCTAACTGCTGTCTCTCAACCTATGATGGAAGCCTAGGAGTGGCTGATCTCCACTGCCACTACTTAGCCTCACAGGTGACAGTCATTAACTACTGGCTTAGTGGGGTCTGGGACGATCTGACATACCGAGCCAAACTGACCGTGCTTGGGCTTGATAGGAGTTTGGTTGTCCTTTATGGGGCCCGATCCACCGCTCCCTTCCAGAGATCACTAGGGTTGTGTTTTTAGTTGCGAGGGCAGCATTGCGCCATATAAACTGGGATCTGAAGTTGACAGAAATGACCACCTTCTGGCAGAGAATATGGCTGCATTACATCACACTTCAGCACTGGAAGGATTTTAAAACTAGGATAGGATAGGAAACACTCATCTGGATGGAACAGACAGCCACACATTGACGTTTCAGGAGATTCAGGAATGGTTCCAGCTTTTCTGCACTCAGTTTCACAAATACAGTTGAGACACGTCCTCGCTGCAAATATCCCACTCGACACTGCAGTTACAGAATGTAGACCTCTTTAGGCCAAGTTACTAACTGAGGAACTTGACAGTGGAACCATCTCACCGGTTTATTAATCCTTGATCGCTAATACTCACAATCACTTCTCTAAATTGAAAGAGAAGTTGAAGGTGTGGCTGGGTGAACTGGACGACGCAAACTGGAGGGAAACCCGGATGCTCCCCAGGGAACTGGCCATATCCACATGTTTGTACCTGGTTAACTTAACTACCTGCACCTCACCTACATGACTCCCATACGGCTACACCGGGCCGGCAGTGTCCCGACTTGCTTTCATTGCACAACTCACGAGGTCGACTTCTTCCACGTGGTTTGGTCCTGTGCTGGCCTGTGATTAGCAGAAGATAGAGCGCAAGCTGTCATTAGTGCTCACCCCTCGGATCACCCCGTTGGGGCTGCTGGATAACCTTGGCGGCACCAGATTGGAGCGTGTATTCATAGGGATTGCACTGCTGGTCACCAAATGAGACATAGCTCGGAACTGGTCCTCGTCACAACCCAGGGGCATAACGGAGGCCCCGCAGCCTATGCTGTACTGGTGTGGGGGTCCAAGGATTCTTGTTTTGGACGGGCCTCCTCACCCTCTAAGCTATGCTATTGCATGCCTTGCAGAAATGGGTGCAATGGCATGGAATAAGAAACAGTTAAACGCGTGGAAAAACCATCTGCTTTCTAAAGCAGACCTCTGCAGCGTAGGGAGAGGGCCCAATCATTCAGGGGCTCCCATTTAGCCCAAGACCAATGAATATCTGTGCGATCTGGGAAACGCCAAGGTCCCTCATCACATTTTGCAGGGGGCCCCATCATTTTATGTTACACAACCCCCTACAAAAGCTGAATGGTGGGACGGGGTAGATTGGTGCACCCAACAAGAAAGACCCATCTATGTGGCCCGTGGTTGCCCATAGAAACACTGGAAGATCTGGGGCAAATGTTGGATTATTATGGATTGGACTGGGGAATTGATTAATATGACATATGACAATTGGACAAGGTTGGCAGGTGTTGTGTCTCATGTTTGTTGTTGTATTTGAACCTCTGCTTGGAAAACAAAATCCATTTATTAAAAAAAAAAATACACAACATACTTTTTTTTTTAAAGTTCTTTGTAGTAACAAAGTAAAATAAAAGCATCAGGTGACAAACGTTAGTTTCATTATTGACAATTACACAGTGCCATATTACAGAATAAGATATTCCATTACTTTCCGGGATCATGGGGAATCCAGCGCCACTGACGCTTCGGCCGTTGGGGGGGTACATATATTCCCCCTAAAACTGTTCCAAGCACCCCATACTTTCCCCCATTTCCGGGGGCACCCCATTGCTACGTACACTGATCTCTCCCTGAACATGCACCAATCTAGATCCTCCATCCTCTTCCCAACCCAATCTGGGGCACTAGACTGGCCCCCCCCACAGCTGGGCAATGTTACGCTTGGCAATCATACACGCCAGAGTCACCCACTGTTTCCCCATACGAGGTCAGGTCTGTGGGTTCCCAGACATTCAGCACGCATCGTCGGATTTCCAGCATCAACTCAACACTCATTACCTCAAGTATCATATCATGGATTGTAACCCAGTAGTCTTGTATTTTCATACAGTGCCACAAAATGTGAATGAACGTCACTGTCTCCCCACATCCCCTCCGACACTCTCCACTCTCTGCC